>NC_064670.1:23478176-23778176 GCF_943734685.1 Anopheles coluzzii | reverse complement strand
GGCAGAACGGGGCTGGCAGTATAGGGTTGTTGCAATGGGGTTTTGGCGTGCTCGAGTGTGCGTCGGCCGCCTTGCCCGTAATGGGAGACAGAGAATGGTTTTGGTAGTGCGATGAAATTAAATTTGAGTTTGATTGAAATTGCCAAAGGCGAGACCAATTAACACCGGCCAAGTAGTGTAGCAGCGCCGTAAGTGTGACGGGCAGCTACAACGTACGCCGTATCAAGGGAAATTATTTGAATAAATTTGTGTGTAACCGAAGCCGGAAAGGGTGCAATGTAGATGGAATTGTTGTGAGGCTGAGTTTAATATGCAAGCAGCTTGGTGAATGGCAAAGAATCATTGCGCAAAGAAATCGAGTTGGGTGTAGTTTTACGCGAGTAAGATTTATTTCTGCTGGGATGCATTACAATATTTCGTTTTGTGTTTCATAAATCTCTACAAAACGCAATTATAGTGTAAATTATTCATAGCAGTTATTGTTTTTAGAATGATTTTGACAGTTTGATATTGTATGCACAGTAAAAATGTATATATTTCTGTAATTTATGTTTTTAGAGTACCTGAATGTATGCAAACCGTGTCGAGGAATAAATTATCAAGTATCGTGATCAATAGTACAATCGCATTCTTTATTTTCAGCGTATTGTTTGGTCATATTTTAGTTTAAATATGTTGTAAATCTTTTTTTTTCAATCAATGAAAGGCCTATTTTTGTAGCTTATATCTATCGCTGCATAATTTTTATCTAAAAATGGCTCATTTTGTACATATACATCGCTCTTTTTAAGCTGCAATGCATCACATTGCATACTTTCGGGCGTGAAGCAAGGCTACTCGTGTAGACTTGTTTAAGCAAACCAATCAAAGGTTAAAGTATGTCAGCTTGCTGTGATGAAGTTACAGAACAAACTTTGCCCTATCATGTCAGCATTTTTGATACATTGTAACACCTCTTCAGTCTTCAGTGTCCAACCGACCCAGCGACGGCAGCAGCAGTACATTAACACCATCGCCCTTGACGGACCCTCTTTAAAACGCTCCCTGGCCACAATCAAATCCATCGACCAATCCAAGCATGTACCGGTGGCACCCGGGCACCCGACATCTAACGAATTTCGTTTCCAAAATTTACTTGATAAAATATTGAAACCATCTACGAGGGAACCCCCTCACTAAGAACAGAAAGTCAGGTCCAGCAAAGTCTCACCCAAAGACTGAAATAAGAAAGGTTCGGTTCGGTTTTTGCTTCCACTCGCCCCGTTCCAATGAACGAACCACCAGTGGAAAAACCCATCCAACCGAAACCGGACCGAAAACCCATCGGGAGTCCATTTTGGGGTGGGTGGTCAGACCTGTGCGCCACTTCGGCTTAGAATACCGCTTCCAAACCAAACCCCGGGCTACAGCGAAATGGACACGGGGGCTAGGCAACAGGAATGTCGAAGGCAAAACTTTTCATCTTGGTTTTGTCGGAAACCGCACCCAGCGGACAAGGTTTCCACTCGAAGGCGCTTTCGAAGTGGAGAAGTTTCGTGCTTCTTGGATGTGCTTTGTGTTTGTGTGGGCGTGTGTGTGTGTATGAATAGTGCGATAGAGTCCCGCGAAAAGCAGCAGAAACAAGCAGAGTTACGATGGTCCACGAACCGCAGAACGGTCTGGGAGGGAACGGGGCGCCCGGGTGTACGCTTCGCAGGAAGAGCGGTTCTCGATCGGGAAGAGTTTTGTGAAAATATATAGTTTTAGTGTGCTACTTTTTGCTTAACTTTCTAATACAACTTCCCCTTCTCCGGAACCCGGCCCGGGCGTGGGCTGGGCTGGCCGACAAGCGCCGACTGTTCGCATCCGGTTGCCGGGAACCGCGTGTATCTGGACGTGCCCGGACTTTGGACGGACTTGCCCAGCAAGGCAGAAGAACCGCTGCATCCACCCGGGTGGAAGGGCGCAAGTCACATCAGAAGCGTGTTTCGTGGACATCGATTCTCGGTACAATGTCTCATGTTCGCGGGGGTTTCAGCGAGCTTTTTTGTATCATTTCAATGTTGCGATGCTCCGTTCAAGCCAATCATTCGGGCTTTTCATCTATCCGGGGAGTAACTTCAATGCTTGTTTGGCTCGTTTCATTACAGAGATGTTCTTTCTTTGACTGTCTTTAAGAAAGCACAAACTTTGAGCTCAACCAACTGATGTATTTTTCAGCACAGCGGGAGGAAGAAAATGCTGGGTTGTTTCAGCCCATCTTCCCGTATGTGATGTTTATTTCACTCCTCCCGGTGGGTTGGTTTCGTGAACGGGAGAACACTTCATCAGCAAAGTTCACGCCACCAGTTTCTAGGGTAGGGAAATAAGGCGGTTTCTTTTAAGACATCTTTTAACGGGCAAAGGACGGACTTTTGGCAAACGGTGCGCCGAGCAACCCCGGGCACCGAGTATCAACTTTTGATGGTCGATGGGCAAAAGTTTGCCACGGCCGCGTACGGTGCAGGCCGTTGTTCATTGTTCACAAATCAGGCACCTCTTGGGATGGTGGAGGGCGTTACATACTTCACATACGCCCGTGCAAGCAGCACGGCAAGGCTTCTTGGCGTGGGGCAAAAGTTGTTGCATTTGTAAAATTACCACAATGTATGCGTGCAGGTTAAAAGGTGCAGGAGGGAGAAAGCAAAACTTTTAACTTCTTTTAACTAACTTCTCCTTTCTGGATGGTGGTTGTCTTTATAAAAGCACAGGGCCTCCAAGCACGACAGTGGCTGACAAGGTAAACTTGTTACAAAAGGACACACAGCACATATGACAAGAAAGAATAGAAAAAAACACTGACAAAGCGGATCTACAATGTCCAGTTTGTCAGCGCAGTAGCTTCGTTCAAATAGTGTTGAGTTCTTCACTGCTAATACAAGGGGTTATGGGCGCGAAACACGTTTCTTAAGAAGTTTATGAGCGTGTCCGCAGCAATAAGAAGAAAGGATTAGCCGGGCAAAGGAAACTCGCTGGGCTGGGCCAAGGGTTAATGGAAGTGTCTGTACTTTGCGGTCTGTTTACAGGGAATTGTCCAGCGTGCGATGACAGGCTGGGCTGGATGAGTGGATGATTTATGCGACCGTATTTCTGTACACAAGCGCACACGTGTTTCGTTGGCCCATTCTGACCTTAGAGGGGCTATTCGGGTGAAATAAGGTATTTTTACGATGTATTGGAAAGTTTAGTGGCAGTGAAGACGTGAGTTTAGTTGAATTGAGGCATGTTACAGTTACTTTACAAGTGCTTTGCAATTTATTGTGGTGTAATTATGCAAAATGAGCTCATTTCCGTCTAAACATCCATGTACACTTATGGAAAACTCATTGGAAAATGTATGGATAACAACAGACAACGCTCAAGCTGAAGCTTCCTTCCCAATTAGCCCGAGACGCACTCGGGCCATTCTAATTGGATGCTTTTCCAGCTCCCGATTACCCATCCATAGAAGATGCAATGAAGCATCACAGGTGCTTTGTCGTTGCGATGCGAAATAAAATAACGACTAAATAAAGCAAACACACACACACACACAGATATGGATCGGCATGAATTGATGTTGAGGAAGGAAAGGACCGAACAAATCTCAGTACATCGGTTCGCGGACCATAGTAGCAGGATATTGACAAGAGTGAAAGAAGGCGAAAAAAAAACCACCAACCAACATTATCCAACATCGAGCCGACAATGCTTCCGACGAGTACGGACGACTCCACGGCACTCCAATGGGTTGCACAATGAGGCTACTAAATAACGGCTGAGTTCCTGTGAAAAGGATCCGCGCTGCATTCAGCCACTGGATATCGGCCATAGCCGACGAGCCAGTTCCGAAAGAAGGGAAGGCTTTTTTTTTCTTTACTCCTGCACCCGGCTTGAGGCCGTCGAGACTTTTGCGTACACACTGTTGGGCGGAAATGTGGGAAAATCTTGCAAGAATTCCGTGGCCCCGTCCACGACCGGCGTGTATATGTTGTTATTTTTGGTTGTGCGTTGTGGTACCACGGGTCCCAGTCCAAAATGCAGGTGCGGAAATCCAACAGCGCAATCACCGGTGTGGGCAAGGAGAGCTGCTGATTTTGGATAGCTTTCGGACGGCGTGGGTGTGTCGTCGTTAGCAGCCCGGTAGCACAGCGCAGTCAGCAAACGGTGGTAACAATAACTACTCCACCGACGGCGCGGTTGGGACGACGAGCAGCAGCAACAAGGAAGAAGTTCCAATCTCCGTCCCCGGCCGCTCCACACCAGCAGTGCAGCGTGAAGATGTCGTGTCGCGCAGGGCGAAACCCGTGCTCTAGCACCGGTAGCAGCTCTAGCAGGAGCGCACCAGGATGCACACACAATAGGATGGAAAAGTTCGGAAAAAGATGATGACTATGAGATGTCGTCAGCGTGTTTTCCTGCAGCATGCGTTGCCCACCGTTTCTTCGTCGTCGCGTTTCGTCGCCGTTCAATTGAATCGTGCTGGGGGATGGCGGCGACAACAATGATGATGATAAGTTCGTCGGTTCGGTTTTGCCGAACTGGTCCCTGGTCACGCGGACAGCAGGTGGGAGGACTGCACACGGACAGAGGCACGATTGTACAAATTCTGCACAACTTGACTAGAATGGTAGACGGAATGGATAGGAGGTGGTGTTCCTGGTTGTACATTCCGGTCGAAAGGACTAGCGAGCGACCGCCCAGTGCCGTTCCAATCCAATCCAATTCCATTCCGATCTGATCCCAGGGATGCCTACCTTTCCACTTCAACAACGGATCGCCAGGAGAAGATGTGTGGGTGTGTGTGTGTGCGGCTGCGCATGTATTTGTCCTCGGCATGTATTCGACGTTAATAATATGTTTTATTTGTAAATTTGTATACCTTCATTTGGTGCAGTTTCGCAGCGCCGTTTGCAGGGGAAGGAGAGTTTTGACGGAGGAGTTTCGGCGAACTCCATTCGGTAGGAATTTGTTATTATAATAGAGCAGTGAGCATGTAAGGCTTCGGTGGAGTACGTTCCACGGGGATGGGGTCGAGATTTACTAGTTCTGCTCGATCGAAGCATATCATAACGTCGGATGGGACAGATTTGTGCATATTTTGTGCAGTTTATTGCATTTTGTTTGCACGTTGAATGCCTGTAGAACCTACCTGGAGTGTCTCGGGTCGCAATGCATGTTAAGCAAAATGTCTTATTCGCTTGTATGACAAAAGAAACGGGGAAATAATGTGCATTCTTACCATTGATCGTGGTAAGGTGGATGGTAAAGAAACTGTCAAAGAGAGAAATGGTATTGAAACATAAAATAGGTACAGTGAATCTTGGCTAAGAGAGCACTTAACATGCCACGAGGATTTCACTAATCGAGTAAACCCGTGGCTGGAGTATACTTCGTTAGATATTTTTTGTAAACTTCATTTATTAGAGAAATCTAACGAATATGAAACGAATATGGTAAAAAAGAATGTTATATGGGGCTGGAAAATCAAGTGTATTTTATTGTTATCGGTAAATATGAATATTTATTTATTATGATTATTCAAAACGCCTGCAGGTATGCAATATGAGACAAAGAGACACTTTTAATAGTTTCTCTTACCATTAATATAAAAAAAAAATAAAACAAAAACAGCTCTATAGAAAGAAAAGCACAATTTATTTATTGCGCTCCAATTTCTAAGCCAAATTCAACAAAGAGCATTCCGGGGTTTTACTGGACATAATTCCTTTTTGGATGACAGATAAGACAAAAGATACTATACTCATGGTATTTTATCTACAATATACGTTTTAATTCTTACCGTATTCAAATATTTACGAACCTATAAGAAAGCTTCTTTCCAACTCATTCCGCACTTATTGATTGATTCTACTGCACTGTAAAAGCTTCTACTCCGGAATTGGAAATAAAGTGCATAAGCGCACCACATAAGTTTCCAAAACTTTCCTTCGCAAAATCTTTCGTACACGGGGAGTTTTTCTGCGCCAACGCATCCTTTTTAAACTCCTTTTACACTTTCAAATCGCTTACTCGCCTTTTCGCAATGGTTCTCTCTGGTGTATGTAAAATTGGCGCGAAGAAAGCCGAAGTCAATACGGCACTGAACAACTTCCCCATTTCCAGCTAACGGAACACTCCTTCGATCGATGGAAAGACATTATCCAGCACAAATTGCTGTAAACATGTTCAACAATGGTTCTTAATTAATTGGAACCAGATGGTGACCGGCGCCGCGGGTTTACCGAATCGGGACGTATCGACACACTTGCAAAAAGGGATGGGGGAGGAGCATCTTGTCTTGCGGCCAACGAAGTGAAGGTCTTGGAAAAGCGCCACAGATCGTACATGCTTCTCAATTTGCATTAAATCTTCACCTCGTCAGCGCATATGTGCGAATCGGTGGTAAGTTTCGCTTCGTTTCGGCCTGCGTGAAGCCCACACCTTCGTTCGATTCATTCCGTAATCCAACTGCTACCCTGCTGCTGCTTCTTTTGTGTTCCAAAGTCCCCGTCCGGATGGGGAAGTGACGCAGAGATGAAAAGAGCATTGCTGTTGGGCTGCTGGGAACATCGCCCCATTGCAGCTACAGAGACTCCATTAGCTATTACGGCAATACGTCAGTCACGGAAGAAGGTAGCGAAACGGAGGGCCACTTTCAGCAGGTGAGCAGCTTGCAACTGTTCACTGTTTTGTGAAGGCTTTCACCTAATGAATTAGTGTTTATATCCTTCCATCGTATGGGGAGAGGAAAAAAATGGCTAAAACAAGCGAGTGTTCCAAGGCTGCTCCACAAGGCTTCACTTGTGTATGAAAAGAGAGCCCTGCCGCCCGGCACTTGGTGGTTTTATTCCATTCCCCATTTGTTGCATTCAGGGGAGTGATATTTCGTCCGCTTCGAAAGCAACAAAAAAAACCTTTTCTCATTTATTATGAAGTAGTCGTAACAACGAAAACTGGGCAGAGGTAGAAGAAAAAGGCATAATAAACCGCGAACCATGGGACCTGCTTGCAAGCCACTAGCCGTAGAAATAATAATAACAAAAAAAAACCTGCATACACATGTGTGTGACCCACGACCTCCCAAACGATGGCTTGCTTTTATCATGGTGCGCCTACGTTCATCATTGCTAATTAAAGTCTCCCGTCAGATCCCGTATATGAAGGTGTGTGTATGTGTGTCTATGGGTGTGTGGAAAATGGGAAGCAATATCCCGTCCCGTCCACGGAGGGCTCATTTCAATGGGAACGCGCGCGCTTAAAAGAGTTTCCTTTCCCCATCATCATCATCATCATCGTCGCCGTTGCGGTGAACCAATAACTTTCCTTTAAGGGTCCAACAAAAGACGGAAGCAAAAAAAACCTCACACATAAAGAACACACACACACACACACACTCCATACATACCATGTGGATACATCCGTCGACAGTCCAAATGTGCATGAGCCGCGAAGCATAAAGCAAAGCCATCCTTGAGATCAGCATAACATTCATTAGCCAATAGGGAAAGTGCTATTAGTGGGATAAGCCATCCGTATGCGAGTGAGTGTGTGTGTGTGTGTGTGTGTGTGTGTGTGTGTGTGTGTGTGTGAAGTGGGCTTTGGGAGGGATGGCATTGGTGGTGAGATTGACATGTGTGTGTGGGTAGAAACAAAAAACGCAAAAAAAATACTGCAGGAGCAAAAACCCGACCATTCAAAACTACCCGAACAATGGCACTCCAGGGGAAAACAATGACCATTCATCATAAGTTTAGAGGACGTCGCCGTTTTCTATTGTTTTTGTTTTCCACCCTCAGATCAAAGCGTCGCAGGACGCAAACTGAATGGATAATGGAAAGCGGGTTGAGGTGAAAATGGTCCCAAATGTGAGCTGGCAGTGTAAGCTTGCGACGTGCGTTTTGAAATTACTATTGAAGGTAAGCGAGGTGGGTAATTTGTCTGGAAAATGATGTTGATACCCACCGTTGTATTTTGTATGGAATTTTAATGTAAAGGATTAATACTACAACTAAATCATATAACGAAAGTTTTGCTCCTACTTATTCTATTTCATTATAATAGTTTGCTTCATGTCCAAACTCCAAACTGAATAGCAAACGATTTCAATTACCATTCAAATGCCTACAACCCACCTCGGGAAAAGCGGACATGTCACATTTGCTGCAAAATGTGTCATGCACTCCCAGCACCATGACCTTCGCATGTTTGCGCTGCATTGCGAACGTTGCACAATCGAACCGGTAACTGGTGTAACATGCATGCAATTTGAATTTTCCGTTCCGTGTGCACCAACGAAAATTACAAAACCCATCCCGGTCTGGGCGATGTAATTTTGCGACCAAATGTGTACTTCCTCATTTCCATGTTCGCCCATTCGGAGCCAATTCCGATCAACCCAGGCTGTATGTGTGCCCATCCCACCATACCCGCTTGCGCGTAGACATGCTTTCGATAATCGAAATTTCGCCCCCGGGGGCACCCGGCTAGATTCATTACCGGGGGGAGGTTGGTTTTTAGGTGGAAAATTGAATCGTCAGCGCCCGCACATGTAATTTTTAATTTCCTTGCAGCCTCTCGCCTGCCGGTGGCTTCCCGACTTTTTCCCGCATGCAATTGCACTGTGCAATCGCGCTTATGCTCGGGCATGCAGATTGCTGGGACGGGACGGTTGGAAGTTGGAAGCGTACAGAGAGGAAAGCCGGATGGAGGTGGTTCGAGCAATTAAAGCACGAACCGCACCTACCGAAACGGCGGCGCGGTTGACAAATTGGACGACAGGGAAATCGACATTTTACCGAGCGCTTCCTGCTTGCAGTCCGTTCGGTAGCAGTCGGCGCAAAATGGGAGGTTTTTGTGTTTTCGGTGAAGGACATATCCAGGGAGGTGATTCTAGGGCTGCACAACATACGTGAATTCAATTCGAGCAATGATTTAAATTCATCAAAATAGGTGTGTGCTTTTGAGAGCAAAATTACATTTCGCATCCAAAATCCGCCTCATATCGCGCATGCCGGTAGCCATCATTGCCAACCGGACCGCCCGCAAGGGTGCCAGGACAGGAAGGCATAAATCAAAACATTACGCTCCTTATTCAAGCACCCTTTTTCATTTACACACACACGCGCGCGCCTGGGACGAGACGCCATGCTTTTGTGCCGTTGCACCCACCAATGGAACGGTACCGGGCACGGTCCTTTCGGGCTAATGAGTGGCGATTTTTGGGGGCAAACGTCTAGCGGTGCGGGTAGGCCCGCGCGGAGAAGGCCCGACCGTTTTCTGATTGTGTGCAGCATTTTCCACCCCTTTTGGGTTTTGCGAATTTACTGTCCAGACGCGACATTTTCCTGCCGCGCTGCATCCGATGGAAGCTGTTGGCAAAAAGGGTTATGTGCACGAATGGCGATACGAATGGTTTGTGCATGTGTGTGAGTGAGTGAGGAAGAATGCAAGGATATTAAACCCACCAGCACTACATGTTCGATTGTGGGATAAAGGACTTCAATTACAGCAGTGGAAGAGGGAGTTCTCTGGAGGAGATTACTCTGTCGGGAATTTGAGTGCTGAAGGAAACAGTTTTGCTGAGGATTTTAATTTTAAAATTATTGTTATTATTTAAAAGAAATCAAAACACATTCTCAGAACAGTCCTTTCTTAGTACATTCTCAAATTCGTACGAAAAACATTAACCCATCTTCCACCAAGTGTCACTGCGTTCGGTAGTTGCTCGCTGCCTTTTTTTTTTTGGGACAATTTATTTCCCTTGCTCTGGGCACGTGTAGACCCGTGTCGCTCCTGCTTGCCAAACAGCGTATTTTTAGGCATGTGTGTAAAGTTCACTTTCGCTTCTAGCCTTCTCCTTACTGTTGTGTATCTCTCTGTACGCGTGTGTGCGTATGTGTGTATGATACAATCCCGCTCCGATAACATTTCCGGATAGACAAAGGTCAGAAAAACGAGGGTCGATTAAATTTTTACCAGAATTGATATGGGTTGTTGGACATTTTATATCCCCCTCCGTCCCGCTCCCGTGGGTTGCCGAAACCCTTCCGGGAAGCGGGTCGTTTTTCCTTTCCTTCTCAAGCCTCCTCGGCCGCAACGGAAGGTAGCGGTGCGATGTTCGACCAACCGGCAAACCGGGATGGACGGACCCGATTCGATCAGTCCGGGCGCAGCCCAGCTCACTTCCCGCTGTCATTTCGACACGGCCAGAAGCGAGCCATCACGATAAGGACGCGAAGGACCAAACGCCACAGCCATTGCCGCTGTTAGCCAGCGCTAGCGGCTGTCACGTATGGTGTTGAGCATACGGTCGGGTCTGGGTAGGGAGTCCATTTTAAGGTGAATTGGAATTGAAAACTGCTCGGTAGAGTGAGCTGTGGCGCGGTAGTTGGAGAATTGGATTGGTTTGAAGTGAGGCTCGCAATCGAGGTTTGTATTGGTAGGAACAATGATTTTTTTAGTAAAGAAGTGTTGGTTAAAATCAAAAGAAATCTCACACTTGACTTTATCAAACTAGGCACTTGAGCCTTATCGGTAGATTAAGAATACTTATCTTATTTTGCCACTTTAACACTTGAAGTCGTTAAGCAATATTGACTGTTTCATCTGGAGTGGAAGAAACAATTTAAATCATTGCGACGTCTTCATCACGGGAATATTGAATAAAGCTATTAAAGATCCTAGATGTAGTTAGAATACTATGTAAAATGTTATGTAAAACCATTTATTTTCATTTATCAATTTCAATATGTCTGCCTGTGGGGTTGAACATAAATGCTTAAAACCTAGCTGGCCCTATTGGTACTAAGCTAATTGGAACTATACTAAACTAAGTAGATGAGGATATAACAGCAAGGAGATCCGTAGTGAAAGAAATAAGCAGCGGATAAGAAGAACATATTTTACAAACAAAAACTAAAAATTAAGAAAAAAAAACAAAAAAATAAAAAAAGAAGAGAAAAGAATTTGATTGTATAACATGAGCCGGAACATAGTTGAGACATTAAAATCACGGCAATGTTCATTGAATTGACGCAAAAAAAAAAATTAGCCACGGGTCGTTAGTGCCAAAAGATGTATTGCGGAAAGGTATTGCTAGAGCAGTCCGATTTCTTAAACACCTAGAAGGAAGATACCAACTAAGCTGGGGCAGCAAGTCTGGAGCATCTACATTTCCTCGTAAAAAATTGCTGATAAATGACACAGTGCTTTAGTTCATCTAGATTCGAGGGTTTCAATATTGAATAATATGCAACGATCACTGTATCACGGTAATGAGGTGATGGAATTTCCGACGAGGCGACGATATAAGCACCCAGTGACGCGCTTTTGCACACCTTCGAGTTTATTATTCCAACCTACCCTGATAGTACAGAAGACAACAGAAGTATACTCAATAACGGGGCGCACTAGGGAACAATACAATACCTTAAGTCATGCAACAAATAAGGCCAAGGTTTGAGTAAGCTTTACCGATGACCGATGCAAGATGGCTATCGAATGATAGCCTTTCGTCTAACATAACACCTAACCCGCGAACACATGACACTCTGTTGATAACAGTGTTATTAAGAACATAATTGTGAATGTTTGTGGTTGGCATGTTTTGCTCTGTATATTGTCTATCTTTAGGCGTTTTGCAGTGTGGGTTGCATAGTTGGAGGTGCAATGTGATCTGCTTGGCATTTTAGGACTTTCATTTGAAAACTGGAATTTGACAGATGTTCAGAAAGAGCTTTTGTTTGCCAAGAAATGCAGTGGAAATAATTTTATTCGGCATTTGTTTATTTGAATTATTTAGTACTGAATATACTTTCATGGGTTCATTTTTATGTCTGTGGATGTTACGCTGTATGAACGTGTTTAAATTACATTAGAAAAAACCTTAAATTAAAACTAAACATTGTATTATTTTAGCCAGCAATTAAAATGAAAACCATGGCTGCATTCGTTCTGGCGGCCATTTCCGTCGCAAATATCGCCTCTTGCAATGACAACTTTGTTAGTGTTGGGGTGGTGCTTGTTAAAAACTTCGTCTATTCGTGCTATTCTTTTCTCACCACCCGGTCCAGCATATATTTTCCACATATATACACACACACACACACGGTCGAGCGACCATGTACGGTTTGTTTGGCTGCCCGGCTTCCTATCCCGGCAGCAGTTGAGTTGAGTTTGTGTTTCGTAAGAAAATATCTTAATGAGTTATTTTCCTCCATTCGTAAGGCTCGGCTGGCGACCATTTCCACGGACCGGTCTAATTCGTATTCTCCCACCCCATCCTGAGAGTCCATCCATTCAACCGTACAGCAGTTTGCCCAATTGCTGGCAGGCGTGCCAAAAAGGGAGAAAGAATGGTGCCCGACGCGCACGATGAAATACCGCTCCACACCGGATGATCTTTGGCCGCAGCAGTGGTGGAGTCGAACTCCCAGCGCGGCATAGGCGAAGCTAGGGTGCGGGTGCGGGTGGATAGCGGTGGCAAAAACTAACCTCAATCTTTGCCGTTTTTGCAAGGCCCAGTCCAGCCATCCACACATGCACGCACGCACAGTAGCCAACCGTCCAATCGTCGCGCTCGGGTGTGTAAACTCCTCGCCAACGCCAGCAGAACGGCAAACTTTTCTTCCAAGCGCAAAAGGAACGGTGAACCGGCGCGCTTTCGCTAACTTTTGCCCCCGGTTTTGGGTGGGGCGGGAGGTATGGTGAGCAGGGAATATCGAACGGAACTGTAACTTTTCGCCCAGTCTCCCAAAACTACGGTCGGGCTACCGTTTTGGCACCATTTTGAGCCCCAGTGTATGTGTGTGTGTGTGTGTGTCCCTTTCGTAATGGTTGCGCTTGTCCGATCGCCCTGCACCACACGGCGGCAACACACGGTGTGCGGATCCACCTTCGGGGTTGGACGTTCGGTAGCGCGGACGCTTTTAAATATACATGAATATTACATCCCACTGCGAGCGATGGGCCAGCGCCCGGCCCAGCCCAGCCCAGTGCTGCTCGGTTTCGGTTTGGGAAAACTCCTTCCCGTTTCGCTGCAGCCCGCTCGACCGTCCACAAACCCGCACCGTTTGGGATAAAGTATATAACCGCGGCGAAGACCGTCCCGGACCGGACCAGAAGAAAGCTGAACCCTTTTTGTCTAAACCTTTCGACCCCGATCTGCCACCCTTCCGCACAAGGGACGCATTCTTCGGACGCCATTCCGCTGCCCATGCGTTTCGGCGTCCAAAAAACCCCTCGCAAAGGCGTGGGGGGCCCACTGGCAAACTGGTCAGGCTATCTGATTTCCCTATTGCCTTCCCATTTCGGGACGCTCGTTCGACTTTTGTCGTCCGGTGTGGGTGGATGTAACAGGGCCGGTAAGGTGCCGAACGGGCGGGTTGGCCATCCTCACGGGAACCGTTCCGGCGGTTTTTGTGCGCTTCCGTGTGCTGTGTGTGTGTGTGTGTGTGTGTTTTTGCAGTAGCAGCCGAGTGTGTTGGCGCAGCTGCCGAAACCTTTGCTGGCCGGCCGTGGACCACTGCCCTCCTTCCCGACCGCCTCACTCGGGATCATTCCGGCCCGTTGGTGAATAATCTGCAGATAAATATGGCCGACCGAGTGCTGAGAAATGGGGTGTCCTTTTTGTGTCGGTGTGTGGCCCCGGCCAAACTAATAGTGCTGCCGGTTTTGGGCCCAGCGGAACGGGATGTGGGACGCGGGATTGCGGGGAGTGAACGAGATGTATGTAGATGTACGAAAAATTCACACCACCATAACACACAGCAGGGCAACGAATCGGGAGAACGGGAAGGAATAGGAAAGAGAGGTACTGTACATGCCAGGGTTAGCATTCTTTAGCATTCTTCTGGGTGGACCCTTTGGCAGGGTGGCTGAATGTGTTTCATGATTTGAATGCTGCTAATGTAACTACTGCTTCCATTTTACCATGAAGTGTGTTGTTGTTGTTGTTGTTGTTGGGAAAACGGAGTGACTGGAAAAGAATTTACAAAAACTATGCTGTAGTATTAGCCGTAAAGCTGTTAATAGGCAGTGTGTTTAATGTAGTACATCAGAGAAGCTACCAAGAGTGATAACGGGACAAAAACTGTTACTACAATAATCGCATTTAATTTAATCAGAAATGTAAAGCATAAAAGCGCTATTCTGTATGGGCGGTTGCCTACTTTCAGGCGCATTGGTAAATCAAGTCAACACAGTGGTGTCTCTGGAAGGTTGCAAATGAACATCAAGTGTTGAAATTGTCTTCTTTGACCTCAGAAAGAGATATTTCAGTGTTTTATTTGAATTAGTTTTAAGTTTAAATTTAATCGGTCGAATTTTAAAAATCATTTTAAATGGTACCAAATTCTAATGTTCAGTTTAAATCAGATCAATTGACTAATATGGTGGCTAAAACCTTCCACTTCCAGATATGCTATTGCTTCCGGTCCGCAACAATAGCGTATATTGGAGATTAGCTGTACTGTAATTGTATCAATAGTGGAATGTTGAATGGATGGCACAGCTGTATATGATTGAAACTTCGCTTAGCTAAGTTAGCTTATTCGTTGGATTAGTAAGGTTTAATTTATTTTAAAAGTGTTCTTGATTGATTTATTGTTGAGTGAACTTTTTTTTCATTTGTATTTCACAGAAAAATTGCAAAAATGGAAGAGAAAGTAGCATGCTTAAACCATCTAGCAGAAGGCTTAGCCTTCAAGGATATGTTCGAAAAGGGTGACTGTCTAGCATAATAATCTTCCATTTTAAATCCTTAATTCGACGTTCGTAAAGGTTGTGTATAGAATAGCGCCAAAATTTGATGTTCATATTGGGCACTTATATTTCATATTGACAAATAACTACCCAAAAGTCGAGTTTGCCAACAATTTACATAGCCACAGTATAAAGATGAAATGCCTACACACAGGAAAACAGATGGTCCGTTGTTGATACGGGAGACGGTCCATTGTAGACTTGATCCCACTGTACCACGAAACTGCGGAACATATAACATCAGTTAGCCTATATAAAACGGGTACGTCCACGTGGCAAATATTATATTACAAACATTTAAACAATTGCAAACAACTGAAAATACGCCTCTTTGCATACCTCTAGGCGCTCATACAGTGGCGATATACAGCTAGTTTCATTTTAGAAGGAGCAAACAATCCACATAAAATACATTTACACACCTTTAAGCGCAATAAAACAACTCCCTACATACCCTTTATTCGTCGCTCGTAAATCACAACAGAAAATGTAATCGAACAACACATACACGCACGACCGTACCAGTGCACATTGCACTGGCCTCACAAGCACATATGCAAAATGGCTTCGAGATTCGTCCGGAATGGGCTTGCAATGGGAGGGAAAAATCCCTGCATCCGTTTGCGTCCACCATGAAAACTGTCCCCTGAGTGGTGTGGTGGGAAGGGAGGGGGGGGGGGGGGGTTTCTGGCTCAAGAAAGGGTAAAATAAAAAAAGCAGCCCCCGATGCAAAATGCAAATAGCAAAGGGTGCATTCGGTACCCCGAAAGGATCGTCTTCCCCCTTTTGGATGCATAATTCAAAGGCCTCTCGACCACCTGCCGCCCCATACAGCACGACACACACACACACACACACACACGTGCACGAGTCAAAACCACCCGCAGACACCGTCCGGTCGGTTGATGAGTGCCCGGTTTCGACAGCGCCCCGACAGAAAAGTGGAGTCGACGACCGTGTGGATTGTGGGTGAGCAGTGGCTCTGCAGTGGTGCAACATGGCGGGGGTTGCGAGACACAGGAAAAAGAAAAGAAGAAAACCAAGAAGTGTGTTCCGCTTTTGGACTCGGTCCGTGGGTTTTTGTGACATAGAGACAGAAAGAGAGTATCTCTCTCTCTATAGAGTATAGAGAGGGTCCGTATGCAGGACAGGCGACACTTGATATGATATGCTGGTGAAGGACCCTTGTGTGTCGGACCGTCGTGCAAAAAGTGGGTGAGGGTGGCTGGGAAAGTCTTAAATTATGTGCCTGTCCATTCGGGCAAGGATACACTGTCAGCCTACACACACACCAAGCTGAGCAGTGTACAATGTGGTTTGTTGGAGCAAAAAAGGGTGGCTAGTCGTTTTATGGGGCCCGGGGACAACGTTTCTGGCCGCTGGATGCCCATGGCACGAAATTGAAGCCGGTTGGTTGGACGCATTTTCTGGGAAATGCTCACTTCCTGTGGTGCTCTGACGTGTTCTGAACTGTGTTCGTCAATCCTTGCATATAGCGAAACCGAGAGATATAATGTTTAGTAAAAGAAGTCAAAACAACCAATACAGTGAGATCGTTTCTTGCAATAATACAAAGTAGTTGACAAAAAAATTCTTTCGAAAGAAAATTCTTTACAGTGACCTCGGTCCCAACGGTTGTCCTACAGTTTTGAGATGTACCGCTTCGACGCTCCAAACCCTGCGAAGCGTTCCTGGAGGAGGTCGTCGCATACTGCGAGATGCTTTTAAGAAAATTTACCCCCACAAATTCCTGCCTGCATGTCCAATGCACTGAGCGTGATCATGTGGGTCGACAAGTCTTCCCACTTCTTTCTCCGTGTCTGTGTAGACATACACACACACACACACACTTACCCAGTACCATCGATGCATGGCTTCTCGGAAGCAATTTAAACTGCTGCAAAACCGTGGTCCTTCCGTGTCCTTTCGAACGATTCGCTTGCATTCGTTTGGTCTTGCTGGACTCGCTTGTTGGCATGGTTAAGCATCCTTCTATTTTCCATCCTTCCTTGCAGCGCACTAGCGCTAGCCCCCGTAGTGGGCAACCTCAATGGCCAGCCGATGCACAAGGGAGCTGCACTGGGCTGGGCGACGGGAAGCTTCCCGATACGGTTGGCCCACGTCATGAGTGCAATCATAATTGAACAGATGGGGACGTCCAACAAATTGAATTCGCCGTGTCTCTTTTTCTCCTGCAGTCGTTCCTAGAAGCGGTAGAAGTAGCAGCAACGGCAACCGGCTCCCGACCCGAATGTTAGCTTTGATCAAACCCAGTGTACAATGTCCCACGCGTTGGCCGGTTTCGAAAGGACCTCCGGGAGCGATCCGGGCTGTGGCTTTCTTTGGCCCTGTCCTGTCGTTCCGTTTGCATCGGGCAGAAATTCGAAGCAAAATTGTTTGCACGCGTGTCTCTGTGTGTGTTGGTGTGTGTGCGAGTGGGTTTCGTCTTGCGCGTGTGTACAGGGTGTGGTGTCCCGTGTTCATTATTCGTGACCCGCTCGTCAAGCAGACATCATTATCCGGGAGCCTGCTGCATGCTGTGCACATGGTACGCCGCACTGTGCCATTGCCAGAAAAAGGATGTTGAAATGCTCTCGAGCTCGCTTCGGTGGTAAGCGTGCAAAAGATGGTAACCGTGTGTATACGAGCTATAGAGGTAGAGCTGTTGGGTTGGGGGCCAAAAACGGGGGCCATTTTTATATGACCGGATCGCACCGGAAGCGGATCAAATTTGAGAACAAAGGTGTGCTTATTCGGTGTGCCGGAAATGGGTACCGGGGAATCGTTTGGTATGTGAAAGATTTTCGGCAAGTGAGCAAGCGAATGGATTGTAGTGTCGTATGCGTCGTTTTAAAGTGTGTTAAAGACTAAATATTGTTTTACGGATTGTTGATTATGCATCTAAGAATCATTGAAACTCAATTTAGTGTGATTTTCGTAGTATATTTATGTCGTATGAAAGTGCCTAAAGGAATGCAATTGGTTATGCAAGAATGAGTTATTAGGCCTGATTAGATGAATTATGAGATGATAGGAACATAAAGGAATATCAAATAACTGTCTAGCATATGGAATATGTAGTGAAAATATCCACAAAAACGGTAAATATCAATATTGTAAAACTCATCTGGTATGAGTGAAAGGCAAATTGTGAAACAAATGTATGCATACCTTCAGGCGCTTTATACACAACACGGTGTAGAACGGTTTGTTTCCACGGTAACCGTGTGCTTATACATATCACCGAGTAGCTTCTTCACGCCGTGAAACCAAGATCGATTACATGTGATAATATTCGAAGTTCATTGCTAAAACATTCTGTTTCAACAGATTGTCACGGTATGTCTAAATGTACGGTAATTGACTAATCATACTGGGATGGTAAAGAATCACTTGTTGACAGTAAATTCTCATGACCGTAACTACAATTTTCCCCTTTTCCATTTGCAGCATCCTTTGCCTATTCTGGGTTAAAAACTCGTTTTCCTCTGCTTCTGACCTCGGCTACTGACCATTACGCATGCGACCTCCGGTGACACCTGCAGGACCTCGAAGTTCAGATGTGGATGCTGTTTTCAAAAACAACACCACTAACACTGACCATAAGTGGCGTAATCCATCCAACTATCATCTCGTCGAGTTCAATTGACCTTTACACGCACTACGAATAAACCGGATGCTGTATTTTGAGCGAAACAGGGAAAAACTTGTTTCCGTCTATAAAACTGGACTCCATACGAAACGGGAAACCAGTCACAGAAGCTCATCTCAATTTGCGCATCGTTAAACACTACCGTTTCGTATTGCATGCGCCCCTCGTTGTTTGAACACTGAATCCGTGTACTGGCAGGATCGTGCGCGTGATTGCCAACACCACCGACATGTTACCGTACGACAATTTATCTGTCAAAATTAACACATACTTTTCACTGCCCTGCCTTAGTCCCAACCGGTCGAGTCGAGCAGCCCCGGTAACAGTAGCCTGCCCGCTGCTGTTCGGCAGCAAGATTTCGGGATGTAGCGCTCCCGTCATCCCGTTGTAAGTTAAATTAAAATGCGGCTTTTCACCCGTAATTCATCTTCGTGTGACTGGCAGTCGACCGGTTTGGTCCATCCGAGCACGGGCAGCCGAACAGCGGACGAGGATCACTTTATTTTCGCTCTAATTTATGCTCCGCCGCCGCCGGGTTCCGTCCACCACTGTACCCAAACCTCCTCCATCTTGGCGAAATAATGTCCCGGCGTGGTTAAACCTCCCGAACCCGAGGCGAAGCAAATGGACTCCGTCCGCTGCGACCGTCCGAAAGGCAAACGGTACCAAACGACGAAACCTCAAACCCCACTCGACCCCCTCTGGACTCCCTTTAGCCCATCGGTGGGCAACACTTTATCCATTTCATTTCCATATTGAGTTGCTTTTTCCGAACCAATCAATCTTCCTGTTGTTTCACGTTTCCGCTCCGGCAATCCTTCGCCCACGTTAACCCGCAACCCGGGGTTGGGGGTAGGGTGCGGGGTGCGGTAGCCACTTCTGCTGCCACGCAAGGGGTCCGATTTGCGCTGGACGGAGCGCCAGGGCGAGACACGCTCGACCGAGGGATGATGTCCTTTTAGCGTTGTTTGCGTTGATTCGTTCCGGTTCGGGCCGGCAGCCGTTCGCACGGGTAGTAGCAGCAGCAGCAGAACACTAACAAAACATTTGTCCCCGCCTGTACAGTGTTCTCCTCGTTTCCCGTTCAATGCCTGCGGATGGGAAGGAAACAAACACCTTCACTCCAGTCCCTTGTAGCCGTTCCATAGTTTGTAGTTGATTGGAAGGATTAATCGGATAGGCGAAAAGTGCTTGGCGGTTGTTTTTTTCCTTTTTCCATCACACCACTTCATCCCGTTTGCGTTCAAATATACTTGACACACACATACGCAACCTGTTCACGCTGTCAAACAGTAATCTCACCTTCCCCTTCCGTGTGCGCTCAAAATGGCAAAACTTTAAGCCGACCGGCAAACAGAGTCGCTCGTGTGGCGTCCGTCCCGGTGATGGTGACATAAATGAGAAGAAGATAAATTAATTAATTAATGCTGTATGATATAACACTTTAACTTTCGGTCATCAACGGGCTACTCTTCCGCAACGCACACGTGTAGCCAACGGTCCGACACAGGAGGAGTGCGCAGAGCAATCGCCGCGAAACTACTACGGAAAATGAACGAACATACTGGATGTAGAAAAAAATGATGTGCCTTACACGTTCATCCTTTTTACCTGCAAAAACGGCAAGTAAGTTCCCCTGCGTTCTTTGCCTCTCCGCCACTACGGGGATGGGAAAACGCTCTCATCTCAAATTCGAACACTCACCCAACCCAACCAAGGACCAAGGACGGCATCACCACGGACGGCATCTAATGATTCAAGACGGCATGAACGATGACATGGACGAAGGTGCCCGTCAACGACGGAAACGGCATCTCCCGCTCCGGTTTGGGAGCCGGCGAAAGGATTAAAGGGCAAAACGGAGTAAGACCGCGAGCGGTTACTGCTGGTCGCTATCGAAAAACGGTAGAAAATTCTACCTAGGGTGCACAGATTGATCGCCCCGTAGGAAAAGGGGGTGGGAAGAAGGTGGTGCGTCGCCCTGCCAGACGGTGGGAAGGTGCTGTACACCCGGACCCGGTCCGAATTCAATAAGTGGAAATATCATTTTCGCTTTTGCCCGAACGCTCGAAAAGATGTGCGCGGCGATGTGATGGGCATCGTGTGGGTGAAATATGGAACGCATTAATTTGAATGATTTTCTGGAAGTCCAACCACAGGACTCCGACCGACAGGGTCCGTCAGTGGCGAAAGGGGATGACGATTTGAAACAAATTGGTACGAACTGGTGCGACTGTCAATTGTCACATTTTAACGAGAAGGAGTTTGATTTGAATAGTTCAATTTTCGTTGGGGAAATTAGAAATAAAGGGAGGAATTTAAAATAAAAAAATAAGGAACGTTAAATAATATGTTTTTCCAATTGAGTTTGCTGAACGTAGCTAGTACCAGTATTCGCCACCATATGCAAAGTGGCGCTGCTCGCGAGACATGCAATCCGATTGTGTTGCACGACACTAGCCGCTGCGGGGGAAAGCATTCTGTGCGACTTTAAACCATATCGTTCAACGAGGTGTGTTTTCTACTTCGTTTTCATATACTCTAGCTTGAACTCTTTCGCAACAGCACATAAGGAAAACACATACCGCTGTGCATGTCCTTTGCTCTGTGGATGCTTCCGCCGAAAGTCCTTGGTTCATTTTCATAGCTCTTATTGGAATATTCGCGATTCTCGAGTATTCATTCGAGCATCTTTGTTAAGATTTAATTTCAATTTCACAATACACACAAGCATCGTATGTGGTGTAATTAAATTGGATGATTTTTCAATCCTGCTCCATGTGGCGTCATCCTTTGCCCAATCCGCCCCAATGGTTATCGTATCGAGCGGCCATTTCGTTCCCATTCTCAAGTCACTCTCCAACCATGATGTGATGTTTTGTGGACAGTTAATCGAAGGCAGTTTTGCACGTCCAGCCGAGTATGTTCGCTCCCCATCGCGGACGCGTAACGCAGTGCGCGTATGCTAATGCGTGAACGTGAGTGACAAATGACACCACAAGCTAGGCAGAACATGCTCATTGTCATTAGCGATGTATTTGTCATTTGCGGGACGGTGTAATTAATAGCACGCTGTCAGATGGTTTATGGTGGCCGGTATGTAAAACAGGGTTTGAGGTACGTTGTATACATACTTCTTGATAGACACGATGCCTTTACCGATATGGAAGCGGCGGTGGAGTATAACTGTGTGGAGGGGGGCTGGATGGTTATTACAATCTTAGCCATTTTAATTTTTCACGCGTACAGAAGCGTACTCTGTTTGCTGACCGAAGATGACAGTAGCACGTTTTGGTTTAGTTCGGGATGGAAAAATCTTAAATAATCTAATTTTTAGCCTCCGTCTACCTTGTAAATGTATTGCTTGTTTTATAATGTATAAAAATAATTTCTTATTAGAATATCAACATAACCCAAATCTGCTTCAACTGTGTACAGAATTGTTAGGGTCGCTTTGTGTCGTACCGATTGCATACACACAGGGGCGTAGAGTTTGACACCTTTGCTCACAGGTAAGCATACAGGTGAGCATACAGTTAAGCCCCTAATTGTATGCAAAGCGCACGGCACGTTTTGACCCTAAATTTGCTCTACCTTTGCCATTTGGTGATGTGTGCCGTGTAGCGTTTTACCCTATACGAATACGGTAAGAATCGTTGTGATATTTCATTATTTACCTAGCGTTTTGGGTTAAATCTACTTACCAACTGCCCAATTTGCCTTTGTTTCGGATAAGCCCATCAAGCGCCAAATCATGTCAACACGTGTGTTTCATTTAATTTTTGTAAACATTTATAGGTTTTTATTTACCGTTTGTTTTGTTTTTGTAAGTACGTTTTTGTATCATCGTTATACAATATAAGTGATTTGTTTATATTATTTTTTTATTATTTTCTCTCTACCTTCCACAACACACTCGGCACGTTTTGTCGCGCTGTGTCGCTGTGGATGGGTTATTTGCTTCTTCTTTTTCTTTTTCTTCTTCTTCTTCTTTTTCCATACACTCACAATGGTTTTCTGTACAATATGTGTTCGTCTTTTACAATTTGCTCTATATATGCTTTCTTCCATCGGTGTTGTGTAGTGTTGATGTACGATTGGGATTTATATGATTTGCGTTTTTCTCTCGCTCCCCTGCCACTAGATCTCTATTAATTGCCATTTTTTCTCCCCATTTCACATCGTGGACTCACGCTTCGATACTGTACCGATGGTTTTATGGTGCTCCCTATGTGCTCTATCGCTTATGTTATTACCACAAAATTCCCCCTCTACAGTGAAGGGATTTCCATCTCTACTTACATACAAATGAGCTCTGCTTACGTACGGTTCGATTTGAAACTTATTCAAAATGTCCCGTGTTGGTAGAGCTGCTTGCCCGATTGCCTCACAAACACTTACACTGCAATTTGTACATTTATATAAATTCATAAAGTTTAATAGGAATCTTTCTGTTTTGCTTGTGTTATTTGAAGAGTGTTCCTTTCTTTAAGTTCTACTCTCCGTTCGAATCTTCGTCCCTTGGTGGTGTACTGGTGCTGTTTAATGTAAGTGTGTGTGTGTGTGTGTGTGTGTGTGTGTTTGCGTTTGTATTATTGTATTATACTGTTCAAAATGCTCTTTCTGGTGTTTAAAAAACACGTGACAAACGATACACGTGAATGCAATTTGGTTTTTGGTTTCCCGTTACCCAAGTACCGACCGACCCACCGAATGCTGCATCCTCACTTCTTCATTAGCGGCACAAGTCTTCATTTATCACGTGAGGAATGTACAAAAAACGAATGTATTGCAAATGTATTTTGAAAACGAGACTCCAACAAAATTAAAAAAAAACAACTAAGGTTGTTGCGCTACAAGTTGAGTTTACCATCATTACATTCATCTTTATTCACTTCTGGCCCTGCTGGCCGCTTACATACATTTCTTGCTGACATAGACAAAAACACACACACACTGGCTTCACTGGCTATGACTGCTTTACTAGCTGGCCCCTCGCAAGGCCAAAGGCTGAGCTGCTATACCTTGTCAGTGTAAACAGTTCTTTCCAACCTATCCTCTCGCAACAGCAAACAGGGGTGGGCAGGGAAGGGAACGACCCTTACATCGACCACCCCTACCAAGCTGGAGAGCAGGCTGGGAGGAATTGTTTAAACCATTTGCTCATCACCTATCGGAACGAATTTTGATTAAAACCTTCTACCTATCATTTTGAACGGAAATAAATTAGTGCAATGTGTTTGTTTTTTTTTTTTTGTTGGAAGATACTACCACGTGCGTGTGTGTGTGTTTGTTAGTTTTCTTTAATATAACCTCAAAAAATAAGTACAATAAAGTAAACGAATACACTCGTGAAACAATATACCGAATTCCCTCAAAACGGTAATTTATCATTTTTTTATCAGTCTTAACGTAACTGTAAGAAGGAAACAATAGGAAAAAACAGCGTTGTTGCATCGTGTTGGCGTGCGTTGGAACGTAATGGAGGGTGGGCAGGGTTTGGTCGGCTTTGTTTTTTTTTTTAAATCTATATGGTACAATTTTCGCATTAATGGATTTGCTACCCAAAAACCACCCGACCCACACGATAAAAGGTAATAAAAGGCAAGTAGAAGAAGGTAAAACACGAGTGTCTTAGAGATGGTATCAAAACAAATTACACATTCCTAACACTTTCATTCAAAAGGCAAAAAATAGAAGATCAACAAAGGATAAGAAAACATGAAACATCGAAACAAAAAAAAGAAAAAGGCAACGCTAGAGAGAGAGATAATTAAGGCAAACGAATGACACCACATGGGTTGAAACGATACAATTAGCCTAAAACACCGTGCAACAAAACAACATTTTCCTCCGCCGATAAAAATAAAGTTTGCCAAGTAAAGAGAGATGCTAAGTTACTACTGGCCAACATCCATTGCCTATGCTTGTTCGTACACACACATACACCTGTACAAATCAAAAACCTTCGGAATCAATCAAATTAACTAACATTCCCATTTTCTCTCCGACACCCAAAGATGTGTGTAAGTATATGTGTACGAGAGGGTGTGTTGTTGTTGTATGTGTGTGTGTGTGTGATTGTATTCATATGTTTTAAATTAACACTACTTAAACCACGACTACTTCCTTTCTTGCTAGTTTTAAACGATTTTTCGCCTTTATTTGTCCTTATTACTGTATGGTGTGTGCGTGCGTGTGTGCGTGTGTGTTGCCAACTTATTACAATTGTGATTTCACGCATCACACACACAGCCACACACATGCACATACATACACGCTTCGTCTTAAAAGTACACTGTACACTGTGCGGAAGAGTCTGGCAGCACTGGCCGGGACTCTCCGGTTCGTCGCCTACTTCCACCACAAACGAGGGAAAAAATAATTTAAACTTAAACCACGTGCGTCTCGCCTCGCGTAAGGTGTGGATAAAAACGAAGGCAAACGGGGTGGGACGCTCCCTCCCCCCTCCACCCGTCTATTGCCCTCTAAATGCCTGTTAGTATGCTTATAATTGTGTCTTTTCTTTACGATCCGGAATAAACACGGCGAAATTACGGCTAATATGTACAATACATTGGAGAAGGAAGTGTTCTTAAACTTAAAGAGGAGAACGGGCTGTGAGGAGGAGGTCGCCTCCCCACCCTCAAACCTATCATCGGGCGGCCTTTATTCCGCTATATTAAAAAAGTACTGTAACTTTGGTATTCAATGCCTCTAGAAAAAAACAAAAATTGGGAATGCAAAAGGGGGTGGGGACAGGTTGCAAGGGAGTAATTGTGGTTTGTTTGTTTTACCGCTTACTGTGTAATCGATCACCTTGTGCTTATTCTACGTCGCCAGTGTTTGTCCCTACACCGAGGGACGAACGGGTCAGGGCATGCGGGGCAGGTAGGCCGCCGGCGGCATGCCGTGACCGGTCGGTCCCCGCCGCTCGTCGCCGTGGGTGCGGGCGGGCGGCCCGCGAACCGGCGGCTAGTAGATCCGGGACATCATCCGACTGGGCGGCAGCTCGTACCCACTCCAGGGCGGGTAAAGTCATGCCGTTGCCGCCTCTTCCTTCATCAGTGCGGCGGCGGCGGCTGCTGCGGCGGCTGCTGCAGCAGCTGCGGCGGCCGACGACGACGACGACGAACCGGACGGTGAGCTGGATGCACTGTCGTCCGTGGGCGACACACCGGAGGAGGCGGCTGCGGCAGCGGCCGCTGCCGCCACGGCGGCTGGCAGTGGCGGCAGAAGCAGCCCCGGCGGCAACTGAGGCGCCCCGGGGACGGGGGAAGCGGCTGCAGCGGCTGCCAGCGTTTGGGCCGCGTGGTGGTGGTGGTGGTGATGGTCCCGCTCCCGGCTCCGCTCCCGATGATGGTCACCCCGGTCGCGATGGGCAGCGAGCGCCATCTGCTGGGCGGCTAGTTGCTGCTGCTGCTGCTGCTGCTGCTGGGCGGCCAGCTGCTGATGGTGCTGCAGCTCGCGCTGTTGCAGTTGCTGCAGCTCGCGCTGCTGCTGCTGCTGCAGCTTGCCCTGGTTGACCACGCACTTGCGCATGTGCTTCTCGAGCGTGGACGGTACGCTGAACGGCATCTCGCAGAACCGGCACCGGTACACGTCCTTGCCGAGCCGGCCGTGCGTCTTCATGTGGCGCGTCAGCTTCGAGCTTTGGGCGCACGCGTACGAGCACAGCTCGCACTTGTACGGCTTCTCGCCCGTGTGGCTGCGCCGGTGCACCGTCAGGTTGGAGCAGTTCTTGAACACCTTGCCGCAGAACTCGCACGTGTCGTTGCGCAGCTTGCTCTCCTTCTTCATCATCGGCTGCAGCAGGCCGGCGGCCGGTCCGCGGCCCCCGTCCCGGCCCGGCTTCAGGTTCTCGAACAGCGCGTCGCCCCGGTGCATCCCGGGCAGGCCCCACCAGCTGTCGCTGCCCTCGAGCTTCATGCGCTTGGACGCCTCGAACGGGTTCTCGAACGGGTTGAACAGCGGGACCTGGGGCAGCTGCGCGTTATGGTGCTGCAGCATGTTCTTCGCCAGCTCCTCCTTGATGCGCAGTGCCGCCGGCAGCCCGTTCAGCTTCTCCGCCAGCCCGGGGATGGCCATCGCGCTGTTGTTGTTGTCCCGGTCCTTGCTCGTCAGCTGCAGCTTCAGCGCATTGCCCGACTCCTGCAGCGCCTGCTTGTACGCCTCCGAGTACTGCGCAATGTTGGACAGGCCGAACTTGTCCATCAGCTCCCCCACGAGCGAGGTCGACATCGACATCGAACCGCCCGACCCGTCCTTCTTCGACTGGCTCTGCGTGCTGCTCATGCTCAAATCTTCCGCCTCGTCGTCCTCCTCGTCCTCGTCCTCGTCCTCGTCCTCCTCATCGTCCTCACCGTCCGCGTGCTCGTCGTCCCCGTGCGCCGTACGCCGATCGGCCTCACCGTCCGCGTCCAGCTCGTCCGCATCCATCAGCTCGTGGTCCGTATCGTCCGGGTCGCTCTCGATCGAGTCGACGTTGCTGGTGCCCGAGTCCGGTTCCGACATGGCCGCCACGGACGTCCGCCGCCGGCCGTGCACCAGCTTCATGTGCTGCTTCAGCTTCGCCGCCTGGCGGCAGGCGAACTCACAGCTGGCGCACTTGTACGGCAGCTCGGCCGTGTGCGTGCGCCGGTGCACCAGCAGATTGCTCTGGAACCGGAACTTCTTGCCGCAGTACTCGCACGAGTACAGCGCACTGTCCGAGGCGGACTGGCCCGACTGCTTGTTGGGCGGGGTCGAGGCCGAGCGGGGCGTATTGCTGATGCTGCCCGCGTCCAGCCCCAGCAGCTGCTCGGTGTGCTTCTCGGGCGGGGTGAGACTTTGCGGGCGCGAATTGTTCGTCAGCGGTGTCGGTGGCAGCTGATGGGAGGGCGACGGGCTGGCAAAGTGTGAGGGCGAGTGGGGCTGCTTGCGCGGGCTGGGTGAGTTGGACGAGGCGGACGTTAGGTTCGCCCCGGGGCTGGTCGTGCCGGCGAGCTGCCGCAAGCGCTGCGAGTAGTAGTCCATGTGTGGCTCGAGCCCGCCAACAACACCGGCTCCGCCTCCGCCGGGTGTCAGGGTAAGGGCGGAGGTGGCCGCACCGGCGGACGGCGGCCGCTCGGATGCGGTCGCACCGGTGGCCGGGTTGAACTGCTGGCCGTGCGATTTGAGCTGGTTCGCGGCGGCAACGGCAGCCGCCGCCAGGTTGAGCCCGTGGCTGCGGAACTGCTCCGACATCAGGTGCTCCATGCGGAAGTCGTGATGCGTGCGGCCGAACAGCGGGCTGTGCGGGTGGTGCGGTGGCATGCGCAGCAGCCCGAACGGGTTCTGGTGCAGCTCGGGCGGCGGCAGCAGCGAATGGTGCGGCCGCAGCGACGGCGGCGGAAGGCTCTGGGTGGATTCGCTGCGGGCCGGTGCTAGGGAGGGCGCTGCGATGGTCCCGCTGCCCGCGGGAGGCGAATGTTGCGGCCGGGACGGTGACTGAACCGAGGAGACGGTCAGCGGCTGCGGTGTACTCGATTGTCGCTGCTGGGTCGTGGTCGTCGCGGCGGTCTGAGTGAGTGGCTGCGGGCTGGTAAGGGCCAGCGCTACCTCCTCGGTGTGGTTGACCGTGGCGTGGCTTCCGTTCGAACTGCTGCTGGTCAGCTTCGGTCGCTTCGTGCGCACCTCCAGCTCATCGTCCGACTCGCCGGATCTGCCATTTTCACTGGCCGCTTTCGAGGGCACCTCCAGCCCATTGCTACGGTCTTTCGGCGCCGGCGAACGGATCGGTTGCTCCCGCTCGATGGATACGGCTTTCGGACTGCGGCTGGCAGAGCGGGACCGTGGCGTGCGGGCTCGTGCCGGCTGCTCGTCCGTTCGCTTCTGTGCCGCCGGAACGGCTTCCCCGGTCGATGGGCCGTTGTTAGCCGCCTCCGATGCGGCGGCCGATTCCGGTGCGTCCGATTCTTCGGTCGGTGCAGCGCCATCCCCGTCCTGGCTGCCCGTGCTGGCCAACGATTCGACGTAAATCTTCACACCGTGCGCGTGCTGGACGTGCTGGACCAACCGCCAGGCCGAATGGTACTTCGTTTTGCACGTGGAGCAGACGTAGTTGCTTGGTTCTGTTCGTGTGGAGGAAGAAAAAGGAATAAATAGAGAGAGAGATAAAGAGAAAAGACGATTAAAAATAAATAAAATTACGTTCCCATTTCCACAGCGACATCACACACGGCACTATGCATCTGTACACTGTTGTGGATCAAAAGAATCGTGGATCGCGGGCATTCGGATCGAGATGATATAAATATTTGCCAAAACCGCACCGAACCGTCCGAGCAAGCAGAAACAGAGCGGAAACTGCAGCTTGATTTTCGATGTGTTAAACGGGAAGGGGAGAGAGAGAGATAGAAAAAGAAAAAAAAGAGCCCGTGGAATGCACTCCGTGAAAACCAGGCAATCCCATATTAATTCCAGCCCTACTACTTTGAGCGATGCAAAAAAGGCCGCAGAGGCCGGATTAAAAGCGGTAGCGAGCCGGATTTGCAGTTGACGGAATAATATTTACATGCAGTTCAGTGTGTGCGTGCGCGTGTGTGTGTTTGCAATGTCCTGTTTATAAAATTGCATTGCATGGAGGGCAATGAGAGAGAGCGAGGGAGAGAGAGCTGCAGCAAAACAGGAATACAGCAGGCCACAGCTTGCGTGCATCAAGCGTGGGGAAAATGACGCTGGGAACTGCTTGGACGGTGGTAGAGTTTTAATTAAAAAATAGCTATGATATTTCAGTGTTCAGTTTTTTCCCCGAAGTTACATTCCATTTCGTGACCGGTAGGCATTGTGCTGTGTGCCATTTCGATGTGATGGCGTTTTATCACTTCTGGTTGAAAAAGTTCTAACAGTGTATTCTGTATTCTTTGGGCTCTTTTTTTTTTGCTGGCCTGCGAACCGTGCTTTCAAATTCAACAACGTTTCAACTGTCCATAATCCACACATGGTTCAATGTTTACTCGCTGCTAAAAGTTAAGCAAAACACACACACACACACACACACACACACGAATGCACGTGGGACGTGTGCTGGGGGCATCATTTGAATACCAATGAGCGGACGGATTTGTTAGCGTACAGCTTTTGGCGGTGCTCTGCTGAAGGTCCGATTTTTCCCAGGGAAGCCTTTTGGAAAACGAAAATTTTGGTGGTTTTTCAACACATTCGACAGGATACATATGTGGACACAGCGGAGGAAGCAGTAGGACAGTGTAGCAGATGGCTACGGCTGTTTTTCGGGAAGCGATTTTTATTGCCTCAGTTTGCTTCTCCGATCCAGCTCTCGCTCTCTCTCTCTCTCTCCGGTAGGTTACTGGGTAAGGTTGCTTCCATTACCACACGATTACAAACTGGCCAGCAGCTTCTTCGAGGGATGTGTAACCGACACCGAAAGCTGGACGAAGAGGCAGGAGATTTTTCAATTTTTTTTGTGGTGCTACATTGCCTTATGGAAATTTATAGTGTTTTATTAAAAAAAAAAACACAACAACCCACAAAGGGGCCACGCAAGCAAGACGCATTATCGCAAGCCACACAACCCACGCAGGCAATCATTTCGCCCCCGTATTTTTTTTTTCGATTTTACAGTGACAAAGTACACATCCTCGATGGACTTGTGGACAGAGGGAACATCTCAAAAGGGGATAAAAAGCACACACACACACACGCAACGATGGCCAGTTGTCAGCCTTGTAAGTGAATTCTGCTCGGTTCTGCGGTGATTTGAGCAAAACAACCGTAACCGTAATTGACCGTAGCGCGGAACGATCCCCGGTCGTCAGAAACGACGCCCAAGTTCGATAATCACTTTCGCTACGAGACATGATAAATTTATCGTACCGCAAACGGTTTTTGTGCTAAACATTTATTGCATTGTCCTGACGACGGCGAGACTTAATCAGTGCGCTCAGTGGTTTGTGCGCTTTTTGACACATTTACACCGGCCATCATTCCGGGCACGTAGCGCACGTTTCGGGAGGGTTGTTGTATGTGTGTTTTTTCCCCCTAAGCCCATTTGTTTTTTTTTTTTAAAGTCACCCAAAGCGAAAAGGTGTGCCACACATGTTATTGGTTTTTTGGTTCCTCTTTTTGGGAGTGAAATTTTCCAATTTCGACAAGGTTTTATGATTGCTTTAAAGCTTCAAAATTCGACACGATTCTCACTTCATTTATCATGGCTAATCGTATGGACCGAGGGAAGGGAGGCTTGTTCTAGTTTGATTCGGTGGAGGGAAAGGATAGCCATTCGGAAGGAGGACGCGTTACTAATGTCACTGGGCCGGCGGGAGAGGATGATGGGTGCTGTCTCCAGTGTCCGGAAGGGCGCAGAAAAGCATTCCAAACAAATAAAAGGTGGAATAACATTATGAAACAATGATGACATTGTTCGCCAACGCAGATCGTTCGTCGGCACCAGGGAATGACCGTTCCCGTACCGACCACGATCCTGTGATCGTAGGCCAACAAAACGAACACCGAACGCGATTGACAATTAATCACCTCTTCCCACCCGGGATCGACATCGGCAAGTGAGACATCCACGCGTACACGCCCCGGTCTGCCCAACAGCCCAAAACAGCAAACCCTGCAATTACGGCGTCTTCTCGGGCGCAATTTTCTCTCCCTCCGTTGGGCATTGTTCTTTTCCGGTTCTTTTCGCAGCCCCCCCCCTCCCCCCTCACAGACGGTTGTCCACACTGCTGTCATCACGCACAGGATCGTACCTTTCCCATTGGGCCGGCCGCTAATGTCGACGGCATCACACCGTCCTGCCCGGGTTCGATCGATCGCGTGCAAAACATCCGCAATTCCCGCACTCTCCGGGCGCATGCGGTGCATCGCGTCTGGAGCTGTTGTTGTTGCTGCATACCGCGTAGTTTGATTTTGAAGGTGTGCCCGACGTCGCACCGTCGACCCGATAATCATCCGCGCCGAGATTAATGAACAAACACAAGGCGCGCGTGTGGAGACGACGGTGCCGAGACGCGAGACCTTTAGGCATGCCGCCCACACGCACGGGCACCGGGCGGCCTCACGGCCACACAAACAACCCCGCGGAGGAGAGTGTGTGTGTTTGGCGCGGATTCATTGCATTGATTTGTGCCCCTCAGGCGACGGGATGAAACGTGCAGTTGGGCGGGACGGTGACGATGTGATGGTATTTGGGATGCGTTACCCACTCAGCCAGTCAATACAGCTGGGTATACAGACACACACAAACACACACCGAACTAAAGAAGGCCAATCACACTCGGCACGGCAAGCTGTGACAATCGGGTGACAGATTGTGGAACCCACCCGACCCACCGCATCACCAGCAGAGAGATGAAAAATGCATCCCAGACGAGGTGTGTTGATGCAGTCTACGGTAGCTACAAACATGGCCGACCCCTAAACATGGCCCCCTTTTTTGTGACGCATCTTCTAGGCACTCTCCTTGTGTTGTTTCACTGTTGTTTTTTGTGTTTTATGGTAAAGAAAAAAAATACCAGAACTGAAAGGGTTTAAATGCCGACCACATCAACACCTTCCTGGAGGGTTTTTCATTCAAATTCATCCTTTCCGTTTTTTGTTTTGCTTGGTTCATCTACTTTCGCTTCCGTTCGGCGGGCAAGAACAACCAGATAAGACAAAGGCAAAGAAGCACCCTTATTCCTGAAAAAAAGAACACACAAAAAAACTGATCCTAAAGCGATCCTCACGGGTCCTAACGAAAGCGTGCACTTGAACGAGCACGCGCGCACGCGCTCTGGCTCACCAACACGCAACAGCAAGCCACGTGCGGCGGAAACGGGCCAGGTGATCCGGTTCTTCTTCGGAATTCAAATGAAGCCAAACCCTTTTGCCTGCTTGCCGGCTTGCTTGCGCAATGAAAGTGATGCGCGCGGGGTCTCGTGCGTGTGTTACGCACGAGCCTCGGCAAAAAGGTACAGAAAAAAATGGAGATCCCTGTTAGGTCCCTATTTTTTTTTGTTGGTTGAGCACAGGCCGCCAGTTCAGATAGTATACCGAACACCGAACACCGCGTGCCAGCTGGACCAACAAAACGCCTGCAGCGCAACTGGGAAACGAAATCGAAAGCAACTGATCAAACTGAAGTGGAGTGGAGCAGAGCAAAAAAGGGGTTGATAAGCAGCAGACGGGAGCGAATAATGAAAGTGAAAGAGGTGGGGGGGGGGAGTACAAAAAATCAGGATACACCTCCCACCGTAAACAGTAGGGTGTATTTGATAGATAAATCGATCTTTTTTTAATGGCCTCCTGCTAACGATCGAGCTGTTGTCGGTTAAGGATGTCAGTAAGGCAAGCAAGAAGAAAGATGAGGCGATAATGATCTGTTTTTTTTCTACTTCTCAGGAATGTAAGAGAAACGCCTCCGTGAAGTTACGCGCATTAATCAAAAAGGAAGATCGGAGGTGAAGATCGGGAGAACAAGCCCTGTAAGGTCCTTCATCCTTTTTGTTAGCCTTTTTATCGGGATCGTTAGACCATCTGATTCTTTGAAGTGATATTTATTGCCAGATCGTCACCCAACATATGTCCTTCCGTTCGTTTCGATCTCACTCCCCTGCCATGTAAAGGAATGCACGAGCGAAAGGATACAAGAGCGAGAGTGGAAAGCGAAAGTGTTTTTTTTTTTGGGAAAGATATATAGACTCAGCTGATGAAACTTTACCATTACTTTTCCAAAGGGGTAATATTTTATTCACATTTCCCGAATACCAACACCAAGCAGCCTGTGTTTGGAGCTCATGAAGCAAATGGGATAAGCTTCTTACTTCCTTTTTTTTCTTAGTCCCTTCTTCTTTTTTTTTTGGGTGGCTACCTGATGGGTTAAACGCATAAATCACACATCGTAACCACAAGCCGGTCACTTTGCCAATCACACAGATCGGGAAGAAAACCCCGGGAGGGAAAGGCTCAGCCCGGGTGGACATAGAGTAGGGAAAGGAACCATCCCCCCTTTCGGGTGGGGTTTTGTCTTGAGTAGTCACGTTTTTACGTCCCTTTTTGGCGCGGGGTTTGATTTACATATCCGAGTTTAACACACGCACCCTTCAAAAAAAAAGGAATCGGCCAGGAAAAAATCTGACCATTTCGAACCACTTTTTCTGTCGTCCTTCAAGGGGGGAGGGAGGTGAGCCTTTAATCTCAGCCGAAGGACGAAAAATTGTTATCACTTCCGGTAACACTCCCCCTTCCGTTGTTCGAAAAAGGGTAGATGGGTTTAAGTATTTCAGCAAAAGGGAGAAGAAGGAGCGAAGGAGTCGTTTACAATGGTCAACATCCCCCGCCCCAGTGAGTCCCCGTTTTTTCAAATGGACACCGTGACGGTGTTGAGGGTTGAATTTTTACTACCATTTTCCGCCACCGTCGAGAGTGAAGGGAGAGGAATACAACAGTGGCAACAGAAAACGAAAGAAAAAAAACCCATTATCAGCTTAGAAAGGTTGCTTATGGTGTTGCTTCGAGCAAAGGAAAGAAAGAAGAAAAAAACGGGAAGGGCGTCGATTTATGCTCCACCCAACCCACCGGCTGGGTGATCAAATCCATCGTCCAGAGCGGAAGTGGAGATTCATTTTCAACACCACATCCGATGCGGCCCGCCCGATCTTAACGACGATGGCTGCCCGCGGGGGCCGCTCGGGCGGATGTTTAATTGTCAACCCATTTATCCGAACGTACCACAGGAGCATGAAGAAGCATGGTGCAAAACGGAAGCGATCGTGGAAGGGAAAAAAGTGGGAATACAGAATGAAAAAAAAACCCTTTTTAATCGAGAAGGACAGACAAAAAAACAACACTCACTAGAACGACAGGATGGATTGGAAATCAAGGCGCAAAGACGTGAACGGACGGCGTGATGAGCGGCCCGCTTGCTGCCTAATTTCAGCGCGAGAACATCCGACCGGGGCCCGTGACGATGGCACGATGGCACGAGCGAACGTTTGGTTTTTCTTTTTTTCTCTCTCTCTCCCTCTCTCTCTCTCCCCCTCTGGCCGTTGTTTTGGTTGAGGATTTCGGAGAGCCGAGCGGCGACGGGAAAGGTTATACCATCGGCGGATAATTAACATAAGTGCGCCGTGCGCGCGGCTACATGGCTTTAATATTTATGTCAACCGTGAAGCTAGGCGGACGATTTGTGTTGGATTTTTTGTTGTTGTTGAAGGGAATAGGCTTTATTTTTTTATCTAGCTTTTTATGACGTATCCTAGAAGGTGCTTCCTCCGTGTGCTTCCTGCTTCGCGGCACACGTTCACTTTCGTTTGGCGGCTGTTCTTCCTGCCACGTAGAGGGCACGGGTAGAGGACACAAAAAACACGGAAAGGAAATTTAATAAAAACCGAAGCACTTTTAGCGCTGTGAACTCGCTGTTTTATTAGTCACTGGTATGAATGGCGCTGTTAAGTGTGTGTGTGTGTTTTAATTAACCCTTTTTCGAAAATAAACAGCATTGCTGGGTGTATTTGTTTAAAATGTTTTATTTTATGTTTAAAATGTGAGTTTAATAAATCAATTAACTGTTCGAGTTGTGTGTTTTTTTTTAAATTTCGGCTCGCTTTCACGCTGCCTCCAACAACCACCCGGTGCGATCATCTGTGCTACCGGAAAAAGGATCTCTAGGGACGGTAACCCCGTTTTCATAGGACCAGTGGAGGATGCAACACACACACACACACACACACGTACAAAAACGCGACAGAGATCAACGGCAAATGAAGGTAAATAAATGGGTTAGAGCGTTTTGTGCGGCCTCGGGACACTTTCACGAGCATCCTAATGCGCACGAACGCACGGCTGGGTTCTTTTGTTTGAAAGTGAAATTTTTCCTCTCCACCAAATCGGTTGAATATAGTAGAAGAAGAAGAAGAACAAAAAAACTGAACCCCTTTGAACCCTCAACACAGTCGCTGTTGCATACAGTCCCCGGAGTTCGTTGCAGTTTTTGAATGCGCCCGGATCTACGCGGCGGGGTCTCTGCTGTGACGTGATGATGATCTCGGGGAAGATGATGGTAGCGCGCGCGCGTAACGGTTGCGGAGGAGAAGCGGTTACGGGATGAAGGGGTGGTAAATTTATGCAGCCAGATGCTGCGTCATTTGCCCAGAAACTACCCCTTTCGCAGCAGCAGTGCGTGGTGGCCCTTTGTTCCGTTTGTGTGTTCGCATGCTGCACCGGTCGGGAACGGTTGAGGTCGTTCGATCTTTCTTCTTATTTCAGTACCGCGCACAGCAAGCAAGCAACTAAAAGCGTGTGTGTGTGTTTGTGTGTGGCAAACGAGAACGTAATGTGTGACCGCACGGTGGCACAGTAAGGCCGCAGGTCGGTGTTGCGTAAGGAGCCGTCGCTAACTCACACCTAGAGCCGGGCAATCGGATTGATTTCCTGGAGTGTCAATCGGATGGTTCGCCGTCGAGTTAAATGGAACCTGCTTGCCACCGGCGTACGTAATCCTTTTTCACGCGAGTGAAAGACGCACCAGCGAGCTGTATCAATTACGCGCGAGCTGGGAGTTTGTCAATCAGGTCCTCCCCCCCCCCCGGACCCATCGTACCAGGATATAACCAATTCCGTCTGCAGAAGCACCAGTGAGTTAGGAAAACAAATATCGTCAAAGAAAGAAAGGATTATCTGCTGCTGCCGAGGCGAAGGATTACCGCGGCAGTGCCCGCCCATATGGTGGCCGCAGTCGCTCCGGGTCTGTCAAGCGCAGATGGTGAGCTGGTGCGTCTTATCATGCGACCGTCCTTTGGATCCGGGTTGGACCAGGATGGAACCCGCCCGTCATCACTTTCGGCCGGGCGACAACGCCGAGCTGCTGCTGTCCGTGACACATGACGTCATCCGTCTGTCCATCCGATTCGATAACCTGGCGGGACGCCAGGCCACACCAGACGCGGCGCGGGGAGGCTAATATTGACATTTTAATTTCCCTTCCGGCGTACCTGCTAACACCCAACCCGTTTAGCTACCCTTTGGGTTTGGGAGTAGTCCACTTCCAGCGATGAAGAAAAAAAGGATTGGAAATGGAGCTTGGAATTGAAGACGTTGAAAGATCTTTGAATAAAAGGGTGAAGAGCTCGGCTTAGCCGGAGCTGCTAGCTTCTTATTGCCATTTCCATTAAGGTGAAGTGGGAGTTTGGAGGATAGAGCCAGTCCTCGGAATAGGATTTCACGCGGAGATGCGTCACCGTGGGACGCATTACATTGTGCGCTTGGTCGGTCGGAGAAGCTGGCCTCCTTTCAAGACATCCATCTTGGCAGTGGAGGCAGCAAGTGATGCAGGGGGGGGGGGGGGGGGGAATTGAACCGAGAGCACTGAACTGCGGCGGATGCTGTGGTGTTAAATGTCCAGCATGTGCTCGTGCAGCCTTCCTCCGGAGCACAGCACACTGAGCACAAAAGTAACAAATCATGCAAGACTTTCCACCGCGTGCTCCAAGCATGCAAATCAAAGTAGGCGAATGACAAAAAAAAACGGTCCAAACGCTTCCACTCACGACACACTGCCAACACTGTCTGGGTTTGGTACGGTGCCAGCAGGATGTGGACACTAGAAAGAGAGAGAGAGAGAGGGAGTGGAACCACAAAAACCGCAGGGCAATAACGGGCACAGACAAGCACTCACACAAACACACTGCAACCGGAACCGAGGACGATGGAGCGTGTAGCATACGGTGCTGCTGGCCAAGCGAATGCACTAAAAAACCCCTTTTTTAGGGTGGGCAAGGGAGCCGGAAACAATGCTCCAACGAAAGTGAACAGTGGTGAATGGGACAGACTCCCTGCGGTGGGGGTTTGTGTGAAGTTGAAAATGACGACCGGAAGCCATCTGAATCTCAGAACTTGTGTGTGTGTGATAGAGAGAGAGAGAGAGAGAGAGGGGGGTCAGCCTAGACAACAACAAGATATTGCTTCGGCAAGGGCAATAAAACAGAACGCCATAAAGAACGCTGCTGGACAAACAAAATGCTGCCGCCAGCATTCCCCAAGAAGTCACCAAGGAAATGCGGGGGGCAGCAAGGAACACGAAACGATACTTCCTCTTTTTCTGCGCGGCCAGAGTTGCGACGAAACAAGACACTGTTGGACCGTTTGTCTCAAAAAAAATTCTCGAGTAGCACAGTGGTCAACTTCCGTGGCTCAGCACCAACCCTTGCGAGGAGTGAAATCTGGCCCATCACAACAGTCTCCTCCGTCCAGTGTCATTGAGACGGAGGCCAGTTAACCCCTTGTATTTTTCAGTTACTAGCAAAAAAACCCCATCAAAGACTAAGCCACCAGCCTGAACGAGGTAGTGAGTGGGTGCATCGGGCGGCAAAACGGAACTTACTGTCCTTCCGGTTAGGCCTTCTGTTGCTATTATCCCAACGTTTTACATACGAGTCAGTGAGGGTTTAGCTGAACAACAAACAGTAAATACACACACACACACACGTACATACAGGTCTAGCAAGCGGTCTAGAACTCGAAAAGGTGAGTGAAGAATTAAAGGAAATGACGAAAAAAATAAAAAAAAACTCGTCCACGATAAAGGACGCTCCCGTAATGCCCACCTACGACGGGCCCGAAGCTCGGACATGACATTAGGGGCAAGCGGTCGGATTACTTCCTGTACACCGGTACGACCGTGCACCGTGAAGGGATGGGAAGCTGAACATGCAAAAGTAGGCCCACTCGAAGGCGAACAACGGGCCCTCTCGACGGGTCTGGCCGGGCACGTCCGGGACCGTGGAGTGGACACGATCTCAGAATCGTGACACTTTCAATAGCCCCGGCACACAATGAACCACCACCACGGTCATCGACGTTGGTGTTCTGCTGGAATTGTTCTCGCCCTGCTCTATGTGTGAGTGTGAGTGTGTGTGTGTGTTGGAATCGATTTTTTGCTCCCCCCCCCTCATTCATCCCTGTAGGTACGAGAGGACCTTCTTATCACCCTTCCAATCGCAGTGCAGATGACCAGAACGCATTAACGCCACTTAATGTCTCGCTTTACAACCGCTGCCAACCCGCGTTCGGGCTGCATTCTGCATCAAGTGTTTTGCAGTGATTCGGTTCAGTGCACCTCGTACAAGGGGCAAAGGTAAAGGACATCTGCCCACATACACAACCACTGTGTTAGGTCATCTAACAGGCAGGTAAGCCTGCTGTAACCCCTTAAGGACGTTGCGAAAAAAAATATAAATCAAGCGGCTCCCTTCGTGTAAGCCAGGGCGCGTTGAATAATTAATCAACCGTAATTGATATGACCGGATGGGGTGGGCAGTTGCATTTTTTCGCTCTCTCTCTTTAAATACGTTCCTGTGTGTGTGTGTGTCTGTGTTTGGAGTGGTCAAATTCAACCTCGTTTGCATACCAGCATGACCAGCCAGCCCTTTTTTTCGCAAAGTGGACAAGATTTAAAAAAACACGTCGAACGCCCTCGGGGATGCGCACATGTCCATTCAGGCAGGCTGACCACTGCACCTGGTTGTCGCAGGTAGCCCGTTCCAAAGCGCTGCAGCACATTTGATGATGCAGCAGCCCAGTTCAGCCCAGCTTTGAAATTGAAAATGTGTGACGGCCACTTACCGGTATGGTTCGGCGACTCGGACGCATCGTGCGAGCCGTTCCGGTGGGCGGTGGCGACCGTCTGGGGCTGTTGCTTCCGGACGCTGACGAACTCCTCCTCGCCGCACGACGCCGGATCGATGTCCATGCGCTCCTGCTTGATTTCGATCGCACGGACGGACGGTTTCTGGTCGCGGTGGTCGTCGTCGAGGGTGCAGCCGAGCGGGCTCGCTCCCCGCGACGGGCAATGGGTGGACGCGTTCTCTGGTTCTGGAGAGAGAGGAACAATAAAAAAACACAATCATAAATACATTTGCTTTGAAGCGTCAAGTGTAAAACCATTACAAGCGTAAATAGTGAAAACAAAGCACAACAACCCACAAAACTAGTCTAGTAACAAAAATAAAACACACACACAAACAGAGAGAGAGAAAAAACTAAGCAAAAACGAGAGGAGGGAACAAAAAGCACGTAAACGTAGCAATTGTTTCCACAATTGATTTCAACAGATAAAATATGGTACATTCGGAAAGAGGGCACGATTCGGTTTCGCTCGCTTCATCATTCGGCCCAGCAACGGCCACAACTACTTAACACTTAAGGTAATTATTTATTTATTTCCAAATTTATACACACACACACATTCGCACAATCAAATCACATTTTAAAGTGACAAAGAGGGATCAAAAGAGCAGATAAGGGAATAAGGGATTATATGTAGTAGAAGGTAAAAAGAGAACAATAGATAGAGAGTATAGAAAGAGAGAGAGAGAGAGAGAGAAAGAGAAGAAATAGAAAGCATCTCGCGGTGTCTCTGTGGCGCTCGCTAGAAAAACCAAGAAAGAGCGGTTAGTTAACTCGGTTAGCGCAAATTGGATAAACAAAAAAACAAAACAAAACATACACACACACGAACACAATTGAATCAACGGTTTGATTTGCTGTCTTTTAAAACCTAAACTTTTTACTTCTGTACAGAAACAATTTGGGGAAAGAAACAGGCCCCGGACACAAGACAGGCAATGTGTGTGGGGTAGGAGGTCAATGGGAAGGCAGGCACGGCAGGGCAGGACAGGGCTACTTGAACGCTAAAATGAAACACGTTTTTAAGGAAGGAAATTTTATTTGATACGGAAGCCACAACAAACTGAGGATGTGCACATGAAATAATAATGCAAAGAAAGAGAGCTTGAATCCAAACCAAGCAGCAAAAGGAAGGCTAAAAGGGCGCAACACATGTTTTGCAACAACAAAAAAAAAAAACGAGAACCGAAGTACAAAAACAAACTCTAACTTTAAATGAGCAACGAAAGCATTAACAAAAACAAAGGAAAACAAATCGAACCAAGTACACAGGGGGGAGGGGGCGTATACTCACCATCGCCTGGGTGTTTCGGTGTGCTGGACGCACCGTCCCGCAGCAGCTCGGCCGGGCTGGTCGGGGGCGGTGTGTGGACCCGGTCGTCGTACGTCGCGCTGGCGGTGGTGATGGTCTGCTTCCCCGCCCGGCAGGACACGTTCGGCATGGAGGCACGTCTCGTCGCGATGCTGCTCGTGTTGCCCGTCAGCAGCAATCGCCGGCCGTCGTCCGAGTCACGATCGGTACCGCCGCCCGCTAGTAGAGGCCAAGGAAGGTGCCAATGCCGCAGTGGAAGGTACAGTCCGTTCGCCGTGGATCAACCGAGCAAATCGAGGGCGAAAAGTGAAGAGAAGAGTGTGCGTGTGTGTTTGCGCGTTAGCCGAAACAGAACAGCGGGAAAAATCCGGACGGGGGTTTTTGATGGACACACGGGCTGGACGTGTGTCCGACCAGGGGGTCTCCCCGCTCTCTGCTTACCTTGCGTGAAGCACTGGCCATAGTTTTCCTTGTTGCACTGGAACACTTTGTGCTGGATGAAGCGCACGATGTCGGAGAGGGCGAACGTTTTCTGGCACGACCCGCATGTAAGGATGTCCTGCGTGGTGCCGTCCGATTCTCCCGCTTCGGAATCTAGATGTAGATGTGTGTGCGTGTGTGTGTGTGAGAAGGAAGGAGTGTGTAGATGACGGTGACACGGGTGGTGATGAAAGGATGGTTGAGTAACGGGCATAAGCAGTTGACGGGGGTAAAAGTAGGACACAGAGTGTGAGAGAAAGAGAGAGGGTCCAAGTAGCGTTGAGCATTTTGGTGGTGGTGATAGTCGATAAGGATACACAGACATAATTTAGCGCAGCGAGGAACAGAGATGGAGCCAACAAACGGGGACGCAGGAGCAGGAGCGGCACGAGCAAAAGAAAGGCGCAGCGTTGCGTTGGGATGGAGGAGCAGGAGTTAGGAGGAGGAGGAGGAGGAAGAAGAAATAGGCGAAGAATTAAAAATTATTATCTCATCACAGCTAATTTAATGAATTTAATTAGATTTCTTTGGTTCGGTGGTTCGGTTTAAGGGGAGAAGGAGAGGAGTGGGATGGTGGCTACCCTTTTCGGCATGTACATGTTACTACCCCCCGACTACATGCCGACTTGAAGACAGTGGGACAGTGGGACAGAGACACGGGAAGAGCAGTTTAAAGAGTTTTCACCAGAAGTCGTCAGAAGTCGTCAGAAGTTGTCCGATAGGGAAGAGGGACACGGAGACGGCCGGTCCACATAGTTGCGGGTAAGTCCATCTCGGGCAAAGGCGCGCATTCCAGCACCGGAAGACCGGAAGCAGCGTCGCGCGTGTTGTTCTTTACGATTTTAATTAAAGCAGCACAAAAGGATGAGGCGGACGAGGAGGCGGTCTGCTGCTTTTGTCGGCTAGCCCCGAAAATCTGACCAGTTATCCAACGCCTGGACTGAGCGTCAAGAGCGTCGTAGTAGCGTGTGCCGTCGTTCGTAGTACACTTCTAGGTTTGCTTTTATTTTTATGAGCTACAAGAATAATAGCTACCTTTACCACCGGGCTCCTCACACACACACACACACACACACCCGCACAGAGACACACACTCTCCACCTTCTACTACTGGAGCCTAGTTTCGGAAGAAGGCTTGGGCGCTTGGAATTCCAGCACTTGACACTTTTATAAAGTACATTTTGCTCTTCCCCGAACACTTTCTCGCCCGCACCTCGCACCAAGACAATGCGCCCGCCAAGGAGCAGAAAAAGGATGGAGACAGCACAGTTTTAGTGAGTGATAAAAGTCGCTACCAATATCCCGCAGTCGCTGTGCCACTGTGATCCCCCCCTCCCGCTTCACGTCCAGACCTTTAGGTTTGGCTTATTTATATCGAGTGGTGTTATAAATGGTGCTATTTTCATTTTTCGGAATTAATATAATAAATTTCGGGCCGCGCCATCGTCATCGTGGCCGTGGTCGAGTGCAAACATCGGGAAAGGGAGAGCAGGATAGAGAGTCCTTTGACGTCTCAAATATTGAACCAATTCGACCGGCAAATCCACCGGGAAGCTCGGTGTTCGATTTTATATCTCCCGACAGTGGGAATGGGTAGAAAAGGAGCAAATGAATTTCACCCCTATACCGTGGACAAAACAGAAGATGCCCAGAACTATCCCATCTGCCTTCCGAAGAAAGAGAAGATGGTACTGGTGGTGATAGAAGATGTGTAATTAATGTGTGTGTTTCCCCAGTAGCAGCGCAATCGAGCAGCACAAAGATTGGCGTCGTGGCGCAGAGGAAAAGTGTGGCAAATAAAATTGAAATAAAAATCTCAGCCCAGAATTCGCTCTGTCGTCGAAGAGAAAGGGACGGTCATTAAATGGCGTGTAGTGTGTGTGTGTGTGTGTTGGCACTGGCTTCGCTGCAATTCGCACCATAAAGCTGGGTTCGCCGTTTGGTAGCTAATCTCTTTGGACAAGAACGGCGAGAGCAGTGACGGCTACGCGGCAGACGGATTGTGGCACTGAAATTTATGCTACCGACGCTGGTGAGTTGACCCACTTGAACCCAGCGAACAGAGGAAGCACATTAAACGCAGCATCGATAGTAAAGTGGTGGCTCTTGTCCTTCGGTACAGTTGACGCGTAAACGCGCGCTAGGGAAACAATTAATATGATAATTTTCGTATCTCAATCGTATCGCAATCGGCATTTTGCGCGACATGAGTCACGCAAGACTGTTAATTAATCGTTTATGCGGACGGGCCTTTGTTGCCTGAATAGCCGGTCGATAAATTATGATAGACGGTTCATGCCGTGCGAGTGTGTGTCTGCCTTTTTGTTGGATCGTAAAGTTTAATCTGCAACAAAAATCTGCAACATTTGCTCATTCGGTGCAGTAGTCGTAGCAAAGGAGATCGAGTCATGCATAGCAGAAGTAAGAAAAAAGGGGTAATTGTATAATACTCTGCAGCACTGCGCGCGATATAAAACTATTTGGCGCCCGTTTTTGATGGATCTTTTCGTCTTATTGTTAAGGTTTATGATTAAGTTTTTGCACCAAAATGACCTTCCGTTGGGAAGGCAGAATTCCGATCGGATAAGCTATCCAACGAAGGAACTAAATGAAGTCGCTCCGCCGTCATCTTGTCCCAAAATGCCCGTCCATTTCTCGTCGCTTTGTGTCCCTATTTGTGTGCCACCGAGATATCGATAATTTGATAAATGAATTGCGTGTCCACAAAGCACCATTAGTTTGGGGTGGGCCAATATTTTCCCTTTCACCGAAAGGGAGAAAAACAAAACCTCCGACTGACGGTTATCGATGCGATTTTGGTCCAGTTAGACAAGCGCGAAAACAATATCACAAAACCAAACCAAAAGTCCCGCAAAAAGCATAAACCGTATTGTGCTGTGTGGGTACTCGTGTTGGCGTGGAAAAACAAAACACTTCCACTCCCGGCAGGAGAAGCTCGAGCAAGAACGAGCCCCGAAATGACTAATGACACCGACACATGCCTTTATCAATCGGGCTAAGCGGAGCAAAAGGAGTGCAATGTGTGTGTGTGTGCGTGTGCGATAAGCCAAACAGCAAACAGTGGAGAGAAGAAAAAAACAACAATGGACAGACGTCAGGCTTTTGTGTTGGTCCGTTTTTCGCGAACGACCGCGGTCCACCCAGCTGACAAAATCACCCCCTGCTGGCTGCTGCTAATCGTGGGCAAATTGATGTGCCAACAGTGGAAGTAACCGAGGGGGGGGGGGGACAGTGTCATGACACTGGAAGTGCGTAAAAATAATGCCCCAAGCCACGACCCGGCTGTCATTGCGTCATTAAATTAATAAAACTACACCAAATACCCATCCACACCACCGATGGAGAACCCAGAACAGATCGATGGAAATGGAATTGAATGGAAGCGCTAGAGTGCGTCTCCGTCCCCTCCTCCTCTCCGGGGAGTTAACGAAGGGGATTATCGCGGACACCTCTCCCCGCACAAACGCGTCGACACTTGTCGATAAGGCACTCCTCAGGGGGTACACTCCACGCTGCCGTAAATCAGGCTTATTTAATTACCCTTATTGAGAGTGGTCAGAGGGTGGCGCAGGGTCGTAATCCCCTGTACGACCGTCACTGCTGGTCACTCAAATCAGTGTAATGTGTTGGAGGATGTGATTACGAGGGTGTTAGAGCGCCTATTAGCTTCCCTTTGAGCGCTTGCTCTCTTGCTCTCATTGCCTTTGATCTTTCTATTGACCGATGGCCATCGATGTTTGGCAGAGCGATTGAATGTTGTTGCTCCTCCGCACCACACACATACACACACACACACAGACAAACGCACACGCACGCACAGAGCACAAAAGAGAAACAGGTCAAGCAACCGGAGCGAGAGACACAGCAGCGAAAGAGATACGAAAGCGTACTGCGGCTACTCGGCTCTGGAGCGGCGAGAGCGAGACACACCATGGCGCGAGTGAGGAAAAATGGGCGTCCACTTCTTCGATGCCACAACGCAATCGAGCCACACACACACGTGGCTGACCAATGGACACGGGGTTGTAAAGAAAGGGGTTTTGCGATGCGATGCGTGTGCTTCCGCTCAGTGACCAATGGAGACCACTTCCACTGCAGCCGGTTGCGCACAGGAGAGAGCGAGAGCGATAATGAGCGTATGAGGGCGAATGAAGGATGTGATGCAGGGTAGTGCTGTATAGTGGGAGACAAACAGCTGTGAAGAAGGCTGTGTAGAAGGATTAAACATCCGAATGGTGCGTTGACAGGAAACCCATCGCACCACCGTTGACACCTTTCAATGTCATCCAGGAGCTTTGACGGGTGTCTTTTTTTTTTTTTTTTGCTGCTAAAATGCGTGCCAAACAGTCATACAGCTCCTCTGCACCTCTTTGCTTGCCAGCTACTGGAATAAAACTAAACGCGCCATTGTTGTGCATGGGTCCGCTGTAGCTCACAGGGTTGGCCGGAATCGGAAGGCAAAACAGAAATTGTAATGACAGCCGACAACGATTAGACCTTTGGTTTTACATTTCAATTCGATTTAATGGGGCACCGTACCGTGGTGTGCCTGTGCGATCGAATCTCGATCACGGACCGAGGGGTAGCTCGAAAAATCGGTCAATCATTGTCAACCATCATAATTTCCTTGCCCGCCCCCTCCATGCACGGGTACTATTTTGATCCCCCGAGCTCACTCTTTTCATCTATAAAAACACACACACACACACACACCCATACAAGGCATGGCATGGCTTGCTTGGCACTGCACTCCCGAATGTGCAACTGCATCCGGATCGGAGATTGCTGCAGCTGCACACGGCTCTGCAGTAAGGTTTCGTCGCAAAAGGCTCTCGAGGGGTCCGCGGCTACTTGGCGTTTGATGCTGCATGGCGTACACACACACACACGCACACACACGCTACTCGAATCGACAATTGTCGCCAATTTTGCCAATCTGCCTTGTACTGCAGGAATATTGAAACGTTTTTGCGTGCAAAAGCGGCGATTTATTTGATGTTATAAGTTGTGCTGCGTAACGAGTTGTGGCCCCCTGTTTCTTAGCATAAGTTTGGATAATTTTCTTAAGCAAAATCCGTCCAGACATGTGCGTAGCGTGAACACAACCCTTTGGACCTCGACCAGAAGGCGAAAACTAATAAACGGGCCTGTACAAAAGAAGTGCAAGCGGACACCTTTTATGTAAATTGGGGAATGAACGTGTGCGTGTGTGTTTCTTCTTTTACATTCCTCTACAGCATCCTGAAGGACATCACGATTGCTGCCGGGACGTCTGTTTTCCTTGGGTCCATCGGCGCAATAATTTCCAGAAGCAATCTTTTTACCCTTTTGCTCGTCCAAACCGGTCCCAAATGTCCTTCAACCCTGAGCGGGACCACGGCATCGTGTTTGGAGATGGCCAAAGTGTGTCTGTACCGCACAAAGGCGCAAAAACGGGGTCCACAGTTGATAAATCATTCCCTTCTGCGAGTGGAAAAGTAGTTGTGTTGGCTTTTTTCCCCCCTCGATAGTGAGCTTTCTTCTTATCAGATGCTTGCGCAAAGCTTCTGTCGCCGTTCAGCCGAACCGGGCTGCCCAATAAAAACCCAATCAAGACGAGTTATTGTCCACCCAAAAACCATGCTGGGGGAGTGGGAGAAGACGCGTGTGAGTGTGTTTTTCCCGCAAACACTAGCAATATTTCCGCTAAATGAGCTGATAGGTATCGCCGAAATGAATGAGCGTTCGCCCCGGCAAGCGATTGTGCACCATCAGCAGTTGGTGCAGGGGCAAGCAGGGGGGAAAAAACAATCTCAACCAATATGCTGTCGGCCATGTGAGAAGGAAGGTCGACGGTGGGAGGGTGACAGAAGTTCGATCGACTATTTGATTGACTTTCGATGCATAAATTATTGGCGACCATCGGCGCCTGGTTTTTGGGCCAGGAGAAGAATTGTCCGGAAAAACTGTGCGACCCTGATGACAAAATTGCCCAAAAAAAAAAGGGCAGGAGCAATATTTTTATTTATTTATTCATATCGATTTTGATTGAAACCGAACCCGGTATTTTGGAGGGTGTTTGTGTGTGTGTGTGTGTGTCTGTGCGTCCTGCCTCTGTATGCGAAACCACGGAAAATGCGTACCGGACGCACCAGGCCAGCCGAATCGGCGCGAGACGGACACAAATTCGATTAGGAAGTTGTAAATGATATTGCAGCGTTTCGGAGGTTGAAGCTGGTGGAGGTGGCAAGATCTCACCCACAGAGGGGATGTTTTTTTTTCCAATGCTTCCTTCCTTCCCTGTTCTATTGTTGTGCGGCCACCGAAGGACATGGGACGAGCGGTTGCTCCCGAAAAACAAAACACGCCTCGGGGCTATTTCCGATGATTACGGGCAGACGGACAGGGAAACCGCGACCGTGCTCGTTTTTCTTTTCTGTTTTTTTTTTTTTGCATGAAAATATGTCCAATTTGGCGTACCGCTTTGGGGTGAATGTCAAATTATTGATTCGATGTCACCGTGGTTAGGCGTGTACGAAAACAAAAGAGCCGGGAGAGACAGCAATGGCACAACGAAAAAAAAAACCTGTACAAGAAAAGTAGACCACAGTCGGATTGGGTACGATCTGGGACACCACACATAGACACACCCGCACGTGACCTGCGGGCATGAAGTTGCCGGTGAATGTCTAGGGGTTGATTGTTTGATTCGCGATTACGCGCGGAGGCTCCACGGGAACGTAACGCGATTAAAGCCGACCGGCTCTCACATGTGCGACATCGGTAACGCGCGGGAGAAAGTGGCTTTAAGACATTCCAGGAGATAAACGGAGCTTGTCTTTAAGAGCCAAGTCTTTCTTTACCGTGCGTCCAGACCGTGGGGGAGGGTTGGATTTTAATAATCATTGTACAAACGTTGCCCGTTTTATTGGACGGCTCTCCGGTGCAGGCGGAATGGGAAAGATTCCACACCCGCTCCGGTCAATGGTTGTCCACACCACCAGGACCGGGATGAGTAACGGTCGAGGCAAATATTCAAACAAAAAAAAAACTAAAATAAAAACACACACCACCTCCTCCAATCCACACTACCACCACCGAGATAGTGGCAGCGGGCCTAAGCGCGTGTACCGAACGCCACAAGGTGATAGTGAAGTTACTGAAGTGTAACGACACGAAAGGTAAGGGAAGAGAAGGAGAAGAGAAAAAAATACGAAGAGCAAACCTTGTACAAACATATTTGCATTGTCGCGTGGGTGGTGGTTTACTGGTTGCACTCCGGCAGGGAAGTAGGGAGGGCAGATGATAGGGGACCCGCAGCTTACCGGGACGGTCGCGCGGTGTACAACCTTCTGGTCATTGGAGCAATAATCGGTTGAGGCCACCAGAACCAGACCGAAGCCCATATAGTTGTGTGTGTGTGTGTGTGTGCGCCTTATCACAACCCGCTTTGTTGCGGGTTTGAGGTTGACGAGCCCGCCTAAACCCCACCTCGCCCTACACGATCGTGGTAGGTGTCCGTGACGCTTATCGGTGGGTGGCAAAGGCAGAAACGTTCAATATTTGCCCAAAAAAAAAAACCCTTACCCCGCAACCCACAGGAGGATCACAGACATCCGACACCCGGTTCGTAAGAAAAACCGGACCAACGTACCTCACCCACACACGCACATGCACTGGTCTTATCAGTTGTTTGCGGTGTGCGAAGGTGGACGCGCTCATAGTGGGTGACTTCCGGGGCAACAGACAAACCGACACATTGTTGCCCCGCGTGTGTTTTATTTGCTGATCTTTCTCCCTTATTCTTTCACCTTTTATCTCTCCCTTTCTCTAACTATCTCACTCTCTTTCTCTATTTTTAAACACAAAGAAATGAGCCCCTACATGTCCACCTATTCTATAAAATAACCGTCTTTTTTCTAAATTTTTATTGCACCTTCAGCCTCTTTCCTCGTTATAACCTCCCCCCAAATTAACCCACCTGTTCCACACGTCTGAGTTAACTAGAAAGTGTTTGGTTGGAGTCCACTGGCTCCTCACCGCAAGTTCGTTGGCTGTTGGGGATGCCAACCTCCCCAGATAACGCTGCGTATCCGTCATCCGCTGGGGCGCTGTCACTCTGAGCACCCGTGTGATGGCAGGTCAAAGCTGTCCATCTAAAAAAAAAAGCACCAGGGTGCCCACCAGAGGAGGGTTGAAACACCCACGCACCACTGATAGGGAAGGGGGAATGAAGGGGTTTGTTCCCCCCTCCTCCCCCCGGCCTGAAAGATATCAAATCAACATGCGACGCGCGTTCGACAACCGTTGGCCCTTATCAAGTGGCAAACACAAGTGGAGGGAGGGGGGACAGAGCAGCAAGGGTTGCAGCTGCATCTGTCCTGCATGAATTGAGGTGAAGCAGGAAGGTGTGGTTGCGGGAGCAGCTTTATTCGCGATCGATAAATGATGAACGTTGGCTGGCTTTCCCGTGGCCTGCGCGCAACCCTTATCAGCTATCGGGAGATTGAACTCCTTCGCCCCAGTCTTTCGCCGTCCGAAACGGGGATGGAAATTGCGACCGTTGGGATTTAAACAAGAGTGTTTCAACAGTTTCCAGCGAAACGTCCTTTTAAAAAGCGCGCAAAAGGGCAAGGCGTTAGCAGGATTGAAAATTATACACCGCACAGCTCGTTTAGCTGCAACCTTTGAGTAAGTTGTAATGTGACGCCTGCCGGAAGGCGTGTAGGGGCAAGTTCCTTCACCCTTGTGTCCCAGCTGTAAGCCATAAGCCCCGTTAATTATAGTCCAGTCAGTCAGAAAATCCTGCGGAGGCACTGGCACTGCCTCCTTACGTCGAGGCCTTCGAGGAGGAAGTATGGGAAATGGTTGGGAAAAGGGGAGTTTTGGGTTAGGTTCTGCCAAAGGACGAAACTCACGATCACGGTTGTGCGAGTAGAATCCGGCATCTTCGCTGGTGGACAGCATCTTGGTGGGGCGGGTGGTGTACGTCGCGCAAACAATAGCGACGAACGGCTAAACAACAACACACTCGGCACAGCAGCACAGCTTTGTATCACAAGCACAGTTGTTCTGGGGCGAAAATCACAACCCTTTTTACGTATTCTTGCCACTTTTTATGCTTCCTCAACAAGTCGCATGTATTTTCACTCTTCACGCTTCTACCTTCTTTTATGTGTTATCACTGCTGTTTTTCCAGCCTACACTGGAGAAGCTTTGCTAGCAACAAAACGACGCATCGAAACCATTCATTCACAAAGGGAAGAACACAAACGTAACCAAAACCGAAACGAAAAACCAAAACGAAGGGAATGGGGCCAATTTGTTCTTAAAGTGCGAACCCCTGAATGTTGGCTTTAACATTGGTCGGAAACGGTTATATGCACAGCGGCCTTTCTTCACCAGAACAATACACTTTTCCACACACATCGAGAGCGCTCCGTTTGTCACCGAGCGACACTTTTGGCGCGGTTCGTCATGTTCTTTCTTGGCCTTTTGGTCGTACACTTTTGCTCCAGCCACTGACCCACGCACAACTGTTAATTTAGAGGACACACAGCACCCTCCCCACTTTCTTCAAGAAGCACGGGTCGCTCTTCTGGTCACTGATTGTCCTCCCCCCCACTGATCTTCGTCACGCGGCGACGGCGTTTACGATTTTTCAGGTTTGAAGCTCCGGACGGAATCGGTCCGTTCGCGGCGACGATGTTCCGGCGTGTGCGGTGGATGGTGTTCTGCGCTCGGTTTGTCCTCGCCACGGTCGCCGACACGGCACACCAACACAGACGCAGGCGCGCTCGAGCCCGTACCGTCGCGCAAGAAACGGGGTGGGGTGAGCTGTGTGCTGTGGAAGACGTTTTGTCCACCGAACGGACCACCACGCACCGCACCGTATGCTCTCTCGCTCGCTCGCGCAGTGTGGAAAGCATGCGTACTACTCACACACAGACACACACACACACACACACACTCACAATCCAGGGGTGTGGGTCAGCCCATCGCTAGCCCGGCTCCCTTCTCGCATCCCTACGCAGCACACAACAACAAAAAAAGGACCAACGGACGGAGAGCACCCTTGTGTGAGTGAGTGCTCACGTTTTTTTCTGTTCCCCTGCCTGAACTTCAGAGTGAGAGAACGAGTGAGCGGGAGAGAGAGAGCGAGTGTGACAGTACGATACGGTGCGAGGGAAAAAAACCTCAACCCTCATAATACACACACAGCACGGTGCGCGCTCTCGCTTGTGTGTGCTCCGTTTCGTTCGCTCCTTCGAGGTGAGTGCGTACGGTAGAGCAAGGGCGCACTGTGTATATCCCTCTGGGTGACCCTAAACAACGGTCGTAGCGAACAAAAAAAAGTCCTGGACTCGACTGTCTTTATGTGTGTGTGCGTATATATGAAGCAAGAAAAGGAGAAGAAACGAGACATATACAAAAAAAACACACACGCTAACTCTCCCAACGTGCTACTCTCATGGTGCGCTCACTCACCCCTAACGGCAGGATCTCAGCGACAGCGCGCGAGAGAAGGAGTGCTGATGAGAGAGAGAGAGCGGGATAGAGCGTTCGAAAGCTCGCTTGCCGGTCGTTTTTTTTTATACACACAAATGGGAAGGGTGGTGAAAAGATGCGTGCAGAGGTTAGTGGATGGAAAAGCCCGAATTCACCACAATTTTGAAACGCTAGACACCGAGCACCGACCTTTTTGGCTGTGTCGAAGCGAAACAAGCACATACCAGAGCCGAACATATATCGCCATCGAGCGTGTGTGGGTGTGTGGAAAAGGTTCCCTGGGAAAAGGGTGAGCGCATTTTCCTCGGCCTCGACGATTGGCCATTGGCAAGTAGCCTTCGTCCATCCCGAGTAGCCCGAGGGTGGCTTACGGGTGACCAAAGGATAGCGGTGGACAGCTCATGCGGTGTGGGGAGTGGGGGCGCCAAGCGTGCCCTGCAGCGTGAGTGAGCAGGATGACCTGATGGATGGCGGTACGATATGTGGTAAGGACATATCTAATGCTATCGATGCGCGTGTGTGATAAGCAATCTCCCCGGGATGTTGTGGAGGGCCTCTATGCCACTTGGGGGGAGTGGGTTTCGGTTCGGCAAACATACACAAACACACACACACACTGGAGCGATTAGTGTCCGTGTCCGGTGTCCTTCACATGCGCTAAACGGTCCCGTTGTTTTATTTCACTGAGAAAGGATTTTGTGTTTTTTGCAAAGCATGATAGCATTATATTGGCACAAAAAAAATATTTTCAAGTACTCCATTCTGCTGCTTACCGTTTTTATTCTGCTGCCTTTGATTGCATTGGATTACATCTGCAAAACTGCATTTGATACGCAGTAAAACCATAAAAAACGGAAGCTCACAGAGTTTATGAAAAGATTTCTAGTACTGCTTAGTCCTTTGCTCTGCTTTCAACTCACCCGCTTGCACAATAAGAAAGGATATTCCATTATAAAGGATGCTTCTGGCAACAAAAGCAGCACACCTTCTACAAGAAATCCATTTCCGTCCAAAATGATCCTTTCGCTACACGTTCGATCAGTGCTCGGCGTGATGTTCAGGCTCAGCTCTGCTCGATCCCGCACACCACAGCTGGCAATCGATTAACGAAAGGTCCGGGGTTGGGAGTGTAAAGAAACTCGTCATCGCTTCCCGGCGGGGCGTGCATCGACGCATCCTTTCGACACAAATCCCGCTTCCTTCGCGGCTTCCCGAGCGGACCTCGATTGGCTTATATCCGGTGGGCCGGTATTGTATTGTGCGTGGTGCAAACGATTCAATTCGCCCAAGAAAAGCGCTTTCCGGTGCAGAGCTTCCGTTAGGTTAGAGCTGGGAAGACGTTTGAAAATTAATTAAAAGTATTTACTTTTTTTTAAATTCATTTCACATGACCACGATTCACTCTTGAGATACCACAAAAGTGGTAGCAAGAATGCTCGGAAGCATTCACGCACACTCTTTTCGTGGTCTTACACAAGGATGCGTGCGAGAGATAGTGAAAGCGAGGTTTTGAAGTGTTTTTTGGCTTTTATTTTGTTTTAAATAAAAAAAAAACACTCAAACGAAAGTAAGTGATCCTCTCCAGCAGGCTGCTTCGGAACTACAAATGACATACGAGTGCACAGAGTTTCCCGTGCTCTTTTTTTTCTTAAAGGGAACCAAACAGACACAAAAAAACCCACTCCCGACACGCATCTAACGGACCTCTGGGGAGAGGAAGCGCGCGGAACCTCTGTGAAGAAAATGCGCCGTTTTTTGTGTTGGGTTAGCGCAGGTTAGCGTTCCTTCACAGGACAGGATCAAATTCACCACACATCCGTCGTCCTTTTGGCCGTCGTCGATTTCGACTTCCGTCCATCGCAGTCGGCACTCGGCCCCGGGGTTTTCACCTTTTCCTTTCCCCCTCACGAACAATCGAACGACGGCGAACGGCGAATGAATGCTTAATTATATCTTTGATTTATATTAATAACAAAACCATTTCCGTGACGACGAAGACGACGACCATGTCGGGTGAAAAGAGGAAAGAGGAGTGAAGAAAAAAACAACGGAAAATGAGAACCGCAAGGGCAAAAAAAGCGTTAGAAACATAGCGTTTGAAGGAATGAAAAAAAAGAAAGAAAAAAACTTATTCCCAAATAGGAAAACCAAAAAAAAAAAAAAGCCGAGTCTTCTTCGATTTGGCCCTCGGCAAGAAATACCGTTACTTACCGAGGGGTAGCGGGTTTTTTTGTATTCCTCATCCCCGTGTAAAAACAGGACGCCACAACGATAAAGCACGCATGAATCCTTGTTTGCGTTCTTTTTTGGCTTTTTCTTTAGTTGTAGTTTATGCGTATGCGTTCGAAAAACAAGACTAAAACAGAGGTCTCTAAGAATGAAAGGACCTTCACTCCCTTGGCCACTCTCGGCGGGCATTAGAATATTGCGTACGAGCCCATACACATGTGTGTGTGTGAGTGAAAGAGCAAAGGAACGCCAAGGAACGGACCGTTTTTTCTACCTTTGATTATCAAACCCCGTCGCGTAAGATGATCATGCATCAAAAACTCAATTCCACGGATTTGCTTTCCCTGTGCGATGACGGTGAAGAAAAAAAAAACACACACACATTCTCCCGGGGGTAAGACCCGTACAGGAGCCACCGAGGCCGAACCTTCGTCTTAAAAAGCGATGCGGTCTCGGAGGGGTAAGCGTTAAAAAACAATTTATGCGCACGCTACGGCACACACCGTCCCTTTCCGATCTGCGGACTCCGATCACTGCCAAACGATCGCTTTACGCCGTACGGACGGTCTTACCCCTGAGGAGGTTTTGTTTTTGGTTCCTCTCCCTTCATTTTCTTCTCTTCCCGGAGTAAGAAAAGGGACGAAAAAGTGCGTAAATGTCCTCGCGCTTTCCAACGCCACTGTCCTGGCCGGCCCGAGAAGGTACTGCGCACTGGAAATGCGTGTCCCTGCATCGTCATGAGGGGCTGAGATTTTGCTTCTAATTCTTGGGTCCTTTCTGTGAGTCCCTCAAATCAATACCCAAAGCCTCGAGTGAGCGTATGCAATATTCGCCTGTACTGTTAGATACGTTTGGGTATATTAATAAAAAAAAGCAGACACAGACGCCAGGGTTGATTATTGGCGAAAACTTTTCCCATTCTTTAGCTATGGTGCATCCACAGCAAAGGACATTCGGCAAGAGAGGGGTGTTTTAAAAAAAAGGATGCACCCATTCCTGCCCGATTTGGACAGTGCGGCAGGAGTTGATTGTCTTGTCTCAGTGCGAAGAAGCGGATAGCGTGACGTGATGCGTGAGACTCTGCCGCTGACTGTGGACGTTGATGTGGACCGTGAGAATCGGAAGCATTGGGCTGTCGGTTTTTTTTCTCTCCTCAAATGGGGTAGTAGCTAAGACACCGAGACGGAGCAGATGTTACAAGTGAGGGAATATTTGCAATCAATTTGTTCTTTTATTTTGTCTAACGGCTGCAAACGAACTAAAGCTATATTGGGAGGACTATATTCATCGGAAGAAGGAATGGATATGGGAAAGGACTTGAAATTGTAGAAATGTATTGGGCAGATCTTATATCGTAATTAATGCAACTTAAAGGAAACATAATTTTCGATCTCTCACTGTCATGCAAAGCAAACTAAAAATGAGACTCCCTCCCCGAAAGCATTGCAGCAGGAGGGAAAAGCAAACGAACAATTTACTGAGTGAAAGAATCGTGCCATTTTTTCGAAACCTGGAAAGCGGACTCTCGCTCGCTCTCTCTAATTCGTTTTTGAACATCAAATCAACGACACACAACAAAAAACAAAGCCTAAAGAATCTACTTACAGAGATGGTACCTACTGTGAGTTTTGTGGGTTGAATGTAAAGACGGTGTGGCAAAATGGTGATGGTGGAGTGGCTTACCTGTGAATGAGAGACAAACAAACAAAAAAAGACATTCAATTAGTATGGACATTTAAACGAATGGAAAGAGCAAACGAATCGACCCAACCGCCGGTTGACAGTTCGTTGCAAAGTTATTGAAATCGCTCCCCATACCACCGTGGGCAACATTTGATTTCCCCGAGCTTGCGACTAATCCACTGTCACGTCTTTTGCTCAAGAGGTCATCGCCAAGGGGTCAGGTGGCTGGGCAAGACAGGCCTGCACATCATAATGCACACGCTCTCGCCGTACAAAGGGCTGCTCGGTTCGATCTTTTGCTCCTATTTTCTCCTGCTCCCTTTCTCTGCGTGCCCCGCGCAGGGCATCATGTATTGCATCATCCCGGTGTGTAAGGCTGGCGATCGCTGGCAGCAACCATTGGCACACCCCGGTTTGGTGCGCCCGCGGTTGCCAATGTGGTGTGGTCGCGAAGGTGGAAAACGTGAGTAACCCCGTGAGCCTACGGTTGCGGTTGAGGGGACGTCGGCGGGAATAATGTCGAATGAGTTTGAGAGGGCAGTATCATGCGCCAGAGGCAGCCAGTGGACTTGGTGGAGCTGCTGGAGCTGGGGGAGCCGTGTTGGTGTGTGCGAGATTTGCAAATGATAATGTGGTATTTGAGGGCTTGTGGGGATGTATGCATTTCCACGAACCCATGCATGCTAATCGATGATTTTGCAACGATCGGTTCTGATCGGTATAAACAGTTGAAGAAGAGGAAAGCGAGCGATTCCATTCCCACCGACTGGTCCCTACTGCTCTAGTCTTTTCTAGTCCGATAAACGAACGTCAAACATAACTCATATAAGAAATCACTTGTAACGGACTGTCCTGTAAAAGGAATCGATCCAAACCACAGCTCAGGGATTAGCTACTGAAGGATCGCAGAAGAAACAAGGGAATAGAATGGAAAGAAATCGACCAAAATCAAACATCAAACACTCCATTCTTCCCCTCGGTCTCCTCGGTCGTTCCCGTACATTCCGTGTTGATGGAGGGTTTGCACGGATTCCGGCTGAGCCTGCCTCTCTATTCAGCCTTTTGCAAGCTACAATTATCGCATTGTGGTCTTTGTGTCCAGCTTTGAGCGGGGGTGAAGCCGAATTATTGGAAGTCCTCCGTATGAACCGTTTGACCGATTAAAGGATAAACTTTCTCTGGGAAAGGGAAAGCACACTCACACACAAAAAACACGCACAAATAGAAGCAAAGCGATGATGACCATCCGATTGGAATGGGACGGGACAGGGCACAAAATTGGGTAGAAAACATTTATTCGATGTCCGTAGCCCGTTTTGATTGATTCGTGCGTGGGAAAGTGTTGTCCGATCGGTCGAGGGGCGAAAAGGCAGGTGGCTTTCCTTCTCGAAACGAAGATCGAAGGGAATTTCGATGCGTGTGATTATTCCAATTATTATTTTTTGGCTGTTCTTTCCAACTGTAGTGTTATGGGTGGGATATATTTTTCCGAACCCACGCTGCAGAGAGGAATATTGTCAATCATTTCAGTTTTTGAAACATTGAACCGTTTCAGTAAGAAGCTTTTTTTTACCCTCTTGGTAAGGAAAAGATTTCCACTACCTACCCCTGGTGGCCTTCGGTCATCAGATTGGCGGAGAAAAGCGAAAGCGTTTGGTTGTGTCCAGATATGATTTACATATTATTTCTAGCATAAACAATCCTCCCCCTTGGCCGCTCCGGTCCGGCGTAGAGCAACGCCCTTCGCCAACAATTGGCGAAGGTAAAAAAATGTGAATCCGAATCTTGCTTAAACATTCTACCCCGTCTCTAAACTGCTATCCACGTCCGCACGCCCCTTCGTAATCGTGGGTGCCCACCTATAAATCGAAGCAAAAAAGTACAATTAAAGTAAAGAACCAAAAAAAAAAAAAAATCAGGCAACACAGCTCAACACCCATAAACCCATAACGTGTCGCCGCGGCGTTGGCAGGATCTCCTGCTGCTGCTTCTTTTTCACCCATCCTGGCAAGTGGGCCAGTGGGCGTGCTTTATCGTTTTATGGTTTGTTTTGAATGTAGGCTAATTATTGAAACAAAGAAATGGCACCCGGATCGTCCCGTGACCGTTTGCAGGTAAACACCTCCAGTTGTGTTGGTCCTTTGCTGCATGTTCGGGCTATTGATCTGCCGGTAGCACAGGGTCAACAAGTGCTGCCCAGAACAAGCAACCAGCTCGGTAGAAGGTGTCCCTTTTTTCCCATTTTTTGGTGTAGCTTTCTTTCAATGCAGGGTTCAATAAAGCGATAAAAGTGTTCTCGTGTCCTCTGTCGCGAGCCTTGCCAAGCGGTGAAAGGTCTTTCTCTCTCTCTCTTGCTCAATGTATTGAGCATTGTTTTTTCACGAGTTACCAATGTTTGTAGAATGTGAAGATGGTTGGTCTGTGTTTTTTCTCCTTTGCTCTCTTGCCTCTGACCGCTGCCGGAATGATTAACAGTTCGTTTGCTGTGTCTTTCTCGCCGGTCCGACAAAAAGCAGAGAAAAAGTTTATGTGAATGTGGTATCGTGGATGGAGCTGGACAGTGCTGTGGTCCGTTTGCGTTTGTATCTTTTTTATTTGGTTGGCCCGTGCATTCAGTTTGGAAATGTTGTAAACAGCTCGTAAATTTAATCGGTAAGTGGGTTTTTGTAACACTGTGCCTTTGTTTTGTGGATGTGTTTTGTGTTCCCTTTTTTTGTCCTTTGTTGCCGTGTCTTGATTGTCTGTTTTGTGCGGGATGGGGCAAGATGGGATTGTAATGTGTTTGTTTGTTTGCCTGCGATATGTTTATATGGTGCTGCCAGGACGCATGAGCCAATCGGTTGCAATTGATGGTAAACTCTCATTCTGCTAAACTATTAAAGAACTTGTCTTTTTTTTTGTACCTCATGGAGCAATTCTTAACAGCAATCAGAGCAAGGTACAGGTCGAAAAGGCTGCTAGGATCATCGCTGGGAGGTAAGCTATTTTCCTTGTGACACTGAAACAAGCTACACATTCTAAACCCTAACGGTAACCACACACACCTAAGGCTTCATGTTATGATAAAAAATGAACATAAAAAAGTTCATTGTTTACCCAACATACGTCGCTATATTTTGCTTAATTTGATATCAAAACAACATTTGAAAAAAAAATCCTAAACAAAGAAAAAATCGATTTGCCTACCGCGTTTCTTTATTTAGCGATTTGCCGAGAAAATCGGGCACCATCTGTTGCGACGAGCGAGCCCCGACCGAAGCCAGAAAACGAGCTGGACATTGAGGCGGCATGTCACTTTCGTTTGCTTCACTAACGGCAGTGACCGGGAAAGAACAAACAATATGGACAAGACCAGGCAGGGCGCGGTAGTCCCCATCCCCTCCGTGTCCCGTGTTTTGATGGAATGGATGCAGCAGAACCACCGCAGAACCATAATGACATAATCCGTGTGCCGATGCCGTTAAGGTTGGCATCCCATGGTTGGGATAAGCGGGAGGGGGGAAAAAGAGCATGGAATCAGATCGCTTTTCGCAGATGGGCGGCGGGGTTGGTGGTTGCAGTGGAGCGCATGGTGGAAGAGTGTACAAAGTCACGATCATACTTCTGGTGCTGCCTGTTACTGTAGGAGTAGCAGGCAAAACCGATAGCTGACCACTTGAAAAAACATACAGACCGAGGCAGCAAAAAAAAAAGACAACATCGACCGTTTTCCATCTAACATGCTCAATTCATCGTTGGCTTTCCTCGTTTTTTGTTTTTTTTTGTTCTGCTCCCTGTCACAGACGCCTCGGTGGCATTTGAGCTGGACCAGGCTGGACCTAAAAACGTGGGATCTAAATGCAAACAGGTTCGACGACGACGTTATGAAATATGTGCTCAAGATGCAAATACCCCTCCGGTAACCGAACCCGACGCGTCCCACCAGCAAGTCAAGTAGTTTGGGCGACGCGTCAAAGGCAAAGGACACACAGCACTGAAATTGGAAGCTTCCTCGAAGAGGTCCCTAGTAGCAGGGAGGCAAAAAAAAAATCCCAAGAATGTCTCCTTCGACCACATAACAAATTAAATTTGTCATGTTCATCCTCGGCCACGGCCTTATCGTTCACGCGAGCTAGACTTCGGGGAACAATCCTTCCCAGGAGATCGGTGGTGTCAAGTTGTGGTGCTCTCGAGGATTGTGTGTGTGTGTGAGAAAGTGATAGAGAAAAGGTCCAATAACTAACGGGAACGTTGTTGCGAACAGTTTTGGCCGCAAACTGATTCCTTTTCACTTTGGGTCTAAATCTCTTTCGCTGATCAGTTGGTCAGTTGAGAAGCTGGACCAGAAAGGAAAGAAGCGAACAATTTAATGACGCTTCTTATTTTTTTGGGTTTGCTTTTCGGTTGGTGTTGGAAGGTTTAAGGGTGTCTTGTGGTGTCATGGTTTAAGGGTGCTGTAGGACCTACATATGGTTGCGTGTTTTTTTGTGTCTGTGTGTGTTTTATTCTGTTCTTGCATCTTTTCTCACGAAGAATCTCGGGTGACGAGTGAGACTTATCGTGTTTGGTGAACAGGTCCCAGGAGAGTGCGCATGGGATCAATGGGAGCGACTGCTGGAATGGTCAGCATGTGGTTTGCGGTTGGCCTGGTCGCAGCGCAACATCTGGACGTTTTGTCATAATTAATTCGCAACGAAGTCGATGCAGATCCAAAGGATTTGACCACTGCTGAAGAAAGACCTCAAGTTGTTTATTAGGGTTATTTTGGTTTATACAGCTCCAGAGCTCCACAGATTCTACTACTCAGTTCGCCTTACACCACACACCACTGTTCAGTGTTCTATTCTCGACACAAAACCAGAAAGAAATGAAACATTCCCACCACCATCGGTCGTGCACCCTGCACCGTGTAGGAGGTCAATAAATCATAGAACCTCAAGCACACCGACAAAAGTCGTCGCGGGCAGATCGCGACTGTGTCGACCTCCGTTTTTTCTGCACTGCTGTTGTCTGTGCCTGGCTTGGTGTGGGGGAGACAGTTGGAGACAACAAGCGGTTCTCGAACCGTGCTGCAGCTAGGCACAGTCGCCTCCAAAAACCCCCCAGCAGCGTCGTCCGAACCGTGGGGGCTTTGTTGGGAGCGACGACACATTTGCCACATCCACAACCGGTTGGCGCTACTCATATCCGCGGTGATTTATGCGCACATGGGTCGCCATTAAATGCAACAATTTCATCACGCAGCGTTCGGTGGGCTGGCTGGATGGAAGCGCTCTAACAAGAGTTCCGTGTACGGTGGGCTGGAGCCTGGACCCGCTCGTTCAGGGGGTCAGGATGGAGCGAACCATCCTCCGGTTGTAGAAAAGCGATTATAAACAGTAACAGCCCGCCGGCAACTGCACAGTGGACACAATTTGACAAACAGACACACACACACACATAGTCGGTGGGTAAGACGTAGGTCGACCGCCCCCTCCAGGAGGTCAGTCAGAAATTCACGATTTCGAATCGCTTTGTGGCGGTCGGCACGGTTAGCGCAATCACAGTTCGCCAATCGGAAATTGGAAGGTCAAAGGCGGTGGTCACAGGGCCCTGCGATCACGAGCCAAACGGCGCTGGTCCGAGCTCTAGATGTGTCTCCGAATGTTGAACGTGCACGGGGAGACGGGACAATAGCGGACTGTTTTGCGAAAGCGGCGATTAGAGAAAGCAGCAGCGGTTTGGTTTTGAATGCTTCAAATAAATATTAGTATTTCCACTTCATTCTTCCCTTTGTGCTACCCAAGGGCTGACCCACCGTTGAGGAGGTCCCGTTTGAATTTCTCAAGCCAATACCCATTCACACACAAACACACACACACACATGCAAGCGCAAGTGTCTCCCACGTAGGCGAAACGGTGGATCCCGTTTGTTTGTTGCGATTCGGTTTCCAGTGCAGACCATTCCTGACCTATACCACCACAATCGGGGGTAGCATCATGTATGTCGGAATGCACTTTCTTGCGCTTCAAAACGCTGCCACTTCCCCATACTCATTGCCACAGTAGCGCCGCCAGATGTGTGGCCTCCATTCCATCAACGCCTCCCCGCCAAAAACCGTTCTCCCCCCCCCCCCTCCCTAAGCCATGGATGGTAAATTAATTGTAATGAGAAGATTCACACGATTGTATTCAATTTGAAGTGTCCATTTTCATAATTTACCGTGCCTGCGCTTGCATACACCCCGTGTGCACTGTAATCGTTCGGCGGAAATCTCTCTCTCTCGCCCAGAAGGGCATCGGCGGTGCACCGGTGCAGCAGCAGCAAGCGGGAGAGCGAAGCGAAGAAGCAACTAAAGAAATAGAAAAAAAACCCTAGCACACAACGAAACCGGTGAAAGATTGCGCGCAAAAGGTTAACCAGGAAGGAAGCAAACGACGACCACAACCTGTCTGTGCCGGGGCTCGAGTGCCCTGGCGATCACTGGGCGCGATGCTCGATGTCGGTGTGCTAAAAGATCATAAGTGAAACGTGTAATTTATGCCTAACGGTGCCGCCGTGGTCGGGTGCGGAAAATGGGAGTTAAATCGCGTGTACAGATGAAAGGGCAGTTTGGTAGTAATTTAAGGCATCATTTTGGTGTCTAACGCTCACATCCACCGACACATCTGGGCTGGTCATTTGTGGCTGTGTGATGCGGTCATGGTCAGGTGTGTGTTTGTGTGTGTGTGTGTGTGCCGGGGCACTTTGTTGCGAAAAAGAAGAAATTATCATTAGCAGCAATCGTTGCGCCGGGGTTTTCCCTTTGATGACAGACCGATGAGGGAATGGCTATCATGTGATTGTAAGCGATTTGTCGCTTAGTATCAGCACAGTCACCATATAATTGAAGATGAGCATAATCGGTTTCGGGGTGTGAGAAGCGTAACAGGTCGAGTGTATGCTTCTGCGTGTATCTTAACTTGTGAAAGGCTTTAAAATTGTCTAAAAGTTGGTTTTATTACAAAAACATGATTTCCATTAGTTCTGATGCGGTGTGTAATTAATGAATAGAAATATATGGGAAAAAATAATCCTAATAAAAAAAGAAGGAACTTAAAAACTCTCATTTACTTTGATAATCTAATGAAATTCTTATCCATTCAGCTCAAATATCTTGCCTTCTTCAAACCATACGGTACTGACGTTACGTTTTCCACCCAAAACACAATTCTATTTATCAATGAAAGCGCGAGAAAGTGCGCGCGAAAATCACGCGCCAAACAGCCACCACACACACTCACACACACTAACACAAGCAACCTTCTCTTTTTCTCTTTTTCTTGCTGTCACCCCCAATCCCTTTCATCTACAAATGCACACTTCTTAGATGCGCCGTGCACGCGAAGGCGAACGCAAAAGAGCGAGAAATAAAAACGCAAATAAAACCCGCGTGCAATTTGCCTCAGCTGCGGCACGCGGCAGTCCAAGAGAGATGAGAGCAACGTACAAAAAATGCGAAACCAAAAAAAAAACACTACCATCAGGATGCCCTCGGGGAAGGGAAAACTCCCACGCTTCGTCGTGAGCTTTTCGACCGCGCGACTTTCCCCTCTCGTCGCCACACGTCGCCACGTTTGCCACAGTTCGCGTACGCGGTGGGCTGGGGCTGGGTTTGGAAAAATTAACGAGACAAGTCAACCAGAACCCGCGGATGGTTGAACCGGGGAGAGTCGGGAGAGAAGGGTGGCAAAAATTATGCTACGCGAAATTGCACCGACCCGCGTGTGCCGGCCGCGTTGGCGGCAGCAGCAGCAGCATCAGCTGCAAAAGGGCAACAAACGCGGATAATCCTCTGCCGCGACGCCGAGGCGATGAAAAGCTCGCGAAACGCAAAACAAAGCGCGAAGTGTGCGGCCGGTGAGTGGAGCCTCGAACTGAGATGAGACGTTCGGTTGGTTGGTTGGTGGTGATTAATCTTCGTTTCCGAGCGCCTGTGCGCTACAACTTTAAGGTAGGTCCGAATTTTGCTCACTTTTCTTGCTGTGTTTGTTTGCCTTCGGTACGCATTTCGGTCGCTCGTGGAGCAAGGAGGGAGCGAACAAGAGTACGAAAGTGTCCTAACAAGCGGTGACCCCTGTGGGTAACAACAACAGCTGATGAGGACGCGAGCGAGAGCGTGCTTTTGGTGCGTCTGTGTTGACACTTGAATGCGTAGAAACCGCGCGGTCCAACGCGAACCGTGGAACGAATCGCTTGGTTCGTTTACGTGTGTTGGTGCCCGTGTGGGTGAATGGTGCGTGCTGCAATGCACGCCGATTGCACTTTCACCCACACAAGAGACGCGGGAGCTGGGGGAGAATCTCGGGGAACCGTACCTCCCATGACAGCTGGCTGCTTTATGATGGTTATGATTTTGAGCAGCGACTCACACGCCCGCGTACTAATCATGCAGACCATGTTCCTCCAGCTTCTCCAGCCAAACACGCCACCAAATCGCCTTCCCTTTGTCTTGCGCGATTGTCTACTTAAGCCCTCTCCCTCCCCCTAAAGGGTCAAATCACAGTCCCAGTGTGGGTAGGTGGTGGTCGTCGGCAATTAAAAATTAGCGTTAGGCGCTCACAATTGTGTGCGCGGTGGCGAACGTCCGGGACAGTGGTTGGTCCCGTTTCACACGGAATGGGTGCAGCTGTTTGCAGCATTTCAGCGCACCCCCTCCCAGCATGCACAGTGCGAAAATAAAGGGCAAAGTCACTTTCGTGACATCGTTTCAACACCCCGGGAACGGGATCTAAAGGTGCGCTCGGGAAAACCTTGCCCGGTTTTCCCGTTAAAAGTACCGACCCGCCCGATGGTACGTGGCAATGATGCATGATGCGACCATCACCACCCACCGCCCTGACACACCTGGCACGCATCTTTACACCCACGGCACGAGCGAACGGGAGGGGACCACGGTCGGGGCAAACACAGTCCAACTGATAAGATCGGCCAACCCGGGTGCATCTTCGGGGCCCCGAGACTAATGAACTTCCGCGCAACTTCCGCCAACGGCCGTGGCGGCGGTGGTTACCCAAACAGCTCCCACGATCCGTTCACTTCGCTCAGCGCTCGTGTCGTGTTGTGCCGCAGAGCGGCGCGCCAGGGTCGGAAGTATGTATGGGAATATATGGTCGCTTCCGTGACCGCTTCTAATCACCGCAAAACCAAAACCGCCACGAACCAACCCCGAAGACTGCATCTGCGAGGAGGGGGGGAAAAGGAGGGAAGAAGAAAGCGGTTGAGCAGAGCAAAACAAGAAAAAAGGGGAAGGCAGTTGGCCGTCTTGCAGTGGGAGTCACGGAGCTGGCACCGTGGCCGGCTCGGTCGGAGAAAACAGTTGTCTTACATGGTCGCCTTGTTAAATCCTTTCATCCCGTGCCCCTGCTAATCGAGCGGCCGATGTCCGGACAGAACTTTTTTTGCTGTGCCGTATACAATCCACGGGGTGTGGAAGCCATAACGTTTACCCCGCTACAAGGGCATGATTTATGATGGTCCTACGTGGTCGTGGACAGAGGACTGAGCATTCGGTCAGCAAGCGGAGCTTCGGTGGACGGCGTTCGCCAATAGTTCCCACGGCGTTTTGTGTTGGGCTTGCAGTCGTATAGAACGCGATCGCAGTCGATCGACCGGAGGGGAAATATAGGAAGGGTTATTGGGTGTTGCGGTACTGGTGGTTGTAACGTTTGTTTGTGTTTGAGCAAATGCATTCGCACAGGAAGATGCACAGGTGCGAAGGTATGATAGATTGAAAACTGTTAGCAGAAGTTTTGATTTTTCACGGTCAGCTGCATGATGGAGCGGAAAAGAAAATCATATTGTGATGATGATGTTGCAGAAAAGGTTGAGAATTTAATTAAGCTTGGAAGGAAATGTTTGCACTATCATTACAATGATCGAGTGTACGAGTGTAGTTGAGATGCAGTGAGCATCATTCGATTGAGCTTGATGGCCGAAGGGATAGAACGCTGGACACACGATGTACAGGGCGTGCGATCGAATCTTCCTTCGACACATTTGTTGTTACAAGTGGCTATAAAAACTTTTCTGCCACAACCATAAACACAACCATACAAAGTAGGATAATCCTTCGATCCAACGAGACAGCAAAAGCTTGGTTTATATTTACATACGACGCTATATTGAACATAGAAACATCGTGTACCCGTGGCTTCTAATTGCCACACGTCAGTATTTAAATTAGCCGTTCAAACACACACTCCAATTGCAAATCGATTTTGCCGTTTTGCTGCAACACTGCACCAAACAAATACTTTCACCACCGCCAGGTCGACATTTAATCAAAATTCCTTCACTAACTAGCTTTCCTTGTTGGTAGCAACGGGTACGCTGGCCGTATGGACAGCGGAGCATGGTTTTAATTTGAACTTAATTTCCATTCCGTCGCTGCGTTTATATCGATGATCCCTGCCAGTGTAGCAGTACGGTGGTGTGTGAGTTAAGCACAGTGCTCGCGCCCGCACCCGAAAAGGGCTTGCGAATTCAATTAATGCACCCCCCGTGCCCGCTCTCATGCCCCCAAAAAGCACGCAACCTCAGATACAAACCCGTCCCCGATGCCTAATTAACTATGCACTTTGCGGAACTGGTCGCGCGTGTCGCGCACGACGCATTGTGCCATTCCGGCCGCAAACACCGACCTGAACGGACCGCGAAGGCGAAGGTGGACGCGCAGTACGCGAGGCTCCGATTTGGCATGTAGGAAAAGGCATCGGAAAGACAAAGTTATTTCATATTTGTCGCCAACAGTTACGCGTGTTGCCGCGAGTGTAGCAACACAGCATCCAAAAACCCGACCCGGTGTTTCTGTCCGCGACCTAACCCAACACCGGGACCGGGAAAAGTGTTCCATTCGGTGGGAGCAGGTTGTGTCGTTTGCGTTTCTGTTTTTTTTTTGTGTTGCTTTTGGTTGGTAGGGCTGCTTCCAAGCAACGTTCTCTTTTGCTTTAGAGCATGCTGCTCCTGCTTGCCTGCTCCAGGGTGGATCTTTTGTCATCGTCGTAACTCGCTCGTTCGCCCTTTTGCTGCCGTTGTGGCGGAAGGTGGCAGCAGAGAAGCAGGCGACAGAGATGGTCTTTCAATGGGTTTATTGAATTCGATCACAACACAGCAGCAGCGGCAGCACCGCCACTTCCCTTTCGGATGCGGCGAAACGACCTAAACGGCCATCGCCCGTTGCTCGCCGATCGAGCGTGAGAAATTATATGCACACGGCGGATTGGTCTCCTACTCCTTCCACCGTGTCTTTGTGGCCCGACATGCCCATACCCATTCCTCCTTTTGTGTGTATGTGTGTGTGTGTGTGTGTGTGTGTGTGTGTGTGTTGTCCGTCTCTCTCTCGTTGCTGTTGGCTTCGAATTGTCCAGGATTTTCGGGACGCTCGCGCAGGGCGAAAACACCCGCGAAAGGTAAGCGCTTTGCGCTTTATGCATACGGTAAGGCGCACCCCACCCCGGAACCCAACCCTTACCCCGATTTGGACAAAGAAAAGAAACTGGAATGGAAAGGGTGGTGTTTTGTCTTCGCCGGAACGGGGTGTTTTTGGACGGCTTTCGTTCTTTTGCCGGGTCTCGCTTTTGTCACTTGCAAGGAGACGATGATCGTTCTTTCTACACCTTTCGCCCGGGGGTTTTGACCATTACCGGGTGGGGTGAAGCTGAACGGGAAGCTGCTGGAACGGTGGGCACGGTGAGAATGTTGGGCTCTGGACCCCTGCGAACGTTCTCGCGCGCTCGGGCCCCTTTCAACGGAGACAACGACTCGACTCGGCCGCGTTTAAATGGAGCGCTTCTTCGCCGACCAGCAACTCCCCGGTCACGGTTGACCGCGGCGAGGGTGAAACGATAAATAATATTTACTATTATAAAAGTTGATTTATTGTGGGCAAAATTGAAAGCCTACCGAGCCGCACTTACTCTTTTGGCGTTTTGAGTGTGTGTGTGTGTGTTTGTTTTGTACGAACAGGGAGTCTAGTCGTGACCGCCGCTTAAGAAGTCATGACGACCGGTGCGGTGCAAGCAAGGCACACACATACAAGAACGCAGGAAGGAGTTAATAGTTGAGAGTGACAAATTTTTATCCTTTCGCTGCCCCGTCGGCAGCGGCGTGTGGAGATGATTTAGCAGCCTGACCAGCCGTGGAATGGTACGGGAGAATGAAAAGGGACAAATGTCAGCTGGCTTCATTCATTTCGGTTATCGGTCTGTTGGGAAATCCTTTCGAACCTGCAGTGCATTATTGGGTGCATGGGAATTTTAGGAGCTTTCGAGGTTTGTTGGTTGTATTTTGATTTATAGTGGCGCGTCTAGTGGACAATGAATTGAAGGAGTGATTTCTTGATACAAACTCGGAGCGTATGGGAAGACGTAAAGGCAGCGGATGACACGTTTCGGTGCAATACCATTAGCAGCGTTGTGAGCTTGCACGGATGAGCCGCTTTAATTGATGTAGTGTGAAATTACATATCAATCAAGCGCAACTCCAAAGAACATGAAAGTTTAGGTGTAATTTTTTGTACTTAACTTATTTTTAACGCTTAGTCTTTCGATTAAGAATAAACCAATAAAATAAAAGACAAATGTGACAACAAGTTTGTGATCATTTAAGTCGCATTTCAGACCTTGAGAACATTCCCTCTGCTGTAACAAATTAACTAACTTACATTGGAGCTTGCAGTCTTGTCTGTTTTGCTGCATCAGCACTATCTGAACAATTGCAAGCATCTGTAATGCGATACACAATCGAAGTGCTTCCACAGCAGCACTTTCACCCATGTCTCGCGACGTGATGACTCGATAAAGCGGCCCGAACAACCGATCGGAATGCAAATGCAGCCGCGCTACGTTTCGTTTGAAACGTTTTCGTTTTGAGCGTTATCAGCGTAACATGAGCATCTCAGCATCAGCAAAGTGGAATCGAACGTTCAGGGCGGGGGAACGAGCATGGACAGAAGAACAATGCTTGGCCAGCCTATCAGCTATATGAACACGCTGTCCTACATACACGTATGACCGCACCTTCCCTTAGCACCTTCCCCATTCGACCCCGCGGTACAACAAACCATCACGATAAGGGTGCGCAGGTTTATCAGTTCATTTACGGTTCGACGCCGTGGCCGATAAAATTGTTTAACATCGTTGCCCCGCTTAACAGGCAAACAGGTTTCCGGTTGGCGGTTGGAGGGAACACACCGCTCGGAACACCCCGCATCGTTTCTCCCGCGCTAAGGTTAACCGTTTCGGCCAGTTTGTTTGCCGCTTGCAGATCGTTCAACTCCCCCTTTGCTGCAGACCACAGGTTGAAGGATGGAAATAACAAACGAAGCCAAAGCCAGCACTGTTGTTTCGTTGGCTTGCAATTGGCTTTGTGTTTTGCGTTACTAAACTAAAAAAAACAGCTTTAAACAGCCCCCTTTCAGTATGAAGCGCTTTAAAATCATCGATTTTTCAGCCTCAACGCGCGAAGACACAAGACGTGCCCCATCCCATTAGCATTGCTCACTCACAGGCACCACCACCGCTCTGTTGCGTTGTTGCCGGCGTGACGCGGAACGCAACACCACCACGCGCGCACACAGAAACAAAGCGGCAGCTTTTCGTGAGTGCAAATTTTTCCGCGCGCGCGAACTTTTCTGTTCGCGGAATCATCATGATGATGATGATGATGATGATGTTTCAGGCAGTCGCGTCGCGGGGCACAAAGTTTTACTTTCCACGCGAACAGGGAAGAATATAAAAATAATCGTTTTGAAGTCCCAAAACCCCCTCCCCTCCGCTGGTGAGTATCCTTCGGTGGGCACTGTGACTGTGAGTACCTTTTGCTGTGTTCGTTGTTCCTTATTCAAAGAGGGCAACAAAAAAACGTAAACATTTGGGGAAAAGAAAAGAAGCGGCAAACAGTTTATGTATTCCGCTCGCGAGTGAATTCGCGGGTTGGCGCGCTCGGCTTGTGCTCGTCTTTTTTTTCTTCTTTAAACTTGTGTGATGCTTTCCTTGGCGGATCGCGCACGTGGCAAGTTTCGCGCGAAATGTTGTAAATTTAATTTTTGTCTCCTCTTTAGCACCCCGTCTCCTCGGGGCAGCCTCGTGCAATGGGGAGCCTCTCGGTGAGCACGTTTATGCACTTTTTCACCAGCCGCCAGATGGTGTCGGAACGATGCGTTTGGAATTTTTCCGACGTCAGTTTTAAAGTGTTCCCGGGCGTTGAAGTTCGTCGCTTCACTTTTGCTTTTCACCAGTTGAGTTAGACTTCTTTTGTGTGTGTGTGTGTAAGTGTGTGTTTGATATTTTTCTTTGTCCTGGCAGGAACAGAGCGCGTCAGTGCGGTGAAATAAAGTGAAAGTGTAGAACACTTTCCCATCATCAACTGTTCCACCCGATCCGGCTTCAAGCTTCCCAAGCGAGGTACGGAAATGCACTTTCTTTTGAAGTTAATTTTGCAACAACCGTTGTTTACAACCGCACAGACGCGCGCGTTTGATCCGCAACGGCAACGGCAAAACGGGTTCCAAACATCCTGCCTTGCTTGTTTGGTTTCGGTTCTATCGATTCGGAGCAATAAATAGAGTACGGCTAGAAGTCCGATTAAGAACCGACGCCCGATCCACCCGCGGCCACTGTGTCCTCTGTGCGTTTGTGGGCAAACATTCTCACGATTAATTTCACCAGATCGCCATTCGTTTTCCCTCTCCGCTTACACCATCTTCGCCCGTCTTCGCAAAACCCACCGCCGTTGCGCGGGATGCATCCCCTGATGTACTGTGCCGCGCAAGATGCTTCCTTCCCGATACGCCGCCGTAGCCTTGCGGTCTCGGAACCGCAGGCGAATACAGGCGGAGGAACATAAATTTAAATTAAATTCAATTGCACCGCATCGGAAGCTCGGATGCTCTCAACCGTCTGCTTCTCCCCTCCACTGTCTCCTTGAACGGTTTTCCGATCCACGGTCTTCGATAACGATCGGCGCTCGACTGGTTAGAGCAAAAAGATGGACGATGATGGCGGCAGCAGCAGCAGTAGCAGCAGCAGCCCGGATCGGATTCGAATTATAGTAGCTCCGTTGTATCGAATCGCAATCGGAGTTTTGCAATCCATTCCGCTGTATCCGTATCCCACTCCGCACACATACAGGGAGAGATCTAGATCTAGTTGTTGCGAAGGAAGGATAGTGGCTTCTTCCTATTCTTCTGCACCGGCTAAGGTACAAAATCAATTTACTACTCGCCCGTTTTTTTTTTGTACTGTACACCCAGACGATTCGCAGCGGAAGATTGTTGTGCACCGCACCGTTATCAGTAGGAAGATGGAGACGGGACCGGATCGGGATCGGGCCGATCACAAAAGGAGCTTGATTTTGAAGGAAAGCAAACATAAATTGCACCCGAGAATTGGCCGCGACACACAGACATACAGAGAGAGAGAGAGACTCACTGGGGAGATCATAAATCTTGGCATTTGGTTGAGTGCAGCCGGGAGGACATTACCGGGTGATGAATGTTTCGCTTTGCGGGAATGGCTCGTGGGAATAGAACAGTGGGGGCTTATCATTAGCGAGCTAGATAGAAGAATCCTTTCCCAATGTGGTGGATTAAAACTTCAAAATAAAACATAGAATTATTGCAAAAATTAAATACCAAATTAAAAAAAAAAACATGTAACTACTACTGGAGAAGGGTCAACGTTCGTTGTGAATGCTCGAGGACGCAAATGCATCGCTAAACCAGAAGCACCTTGACCAGAGGACCAGCAACCGCAGCGAAGATAACCGATCTCCTCCCGTTCCAAATGTAAGCGCGGTGAATGTTAACTTCACGTTACCATCGATCGTAATCGCACAAATCGATTGGCCGAATGGTTTTGTGCAATGGTTTTTTGTGTGTGTGTGTGTGTGTGCCCTTTTGTGCTAAAGATCCCTTCGCTTGGGGGCATTTTTCCCAGATCCGCTTTCCAACGAACAGCAATCCTTAGCCCCCCAGAACATGACATCTTGGAAAAGTACGACTGGGGGGAGGAAAAAAAATGAACTCCAAACCGATTCCACCTGATCCCGTGCCGATGGCCGATGGTGCGCTGGTTTTGATTAGCCGGCAGCAGTAGCAACGGCCTCGAGGCATTTGTAGCAGGCCCTACTGCACTGTTGCGGTACGCGCATTAAGCATTGTGACTGGCCGGCGAAGACGAAGCCGTGGAAATTATGCAGTTTAAAATATTCAAATCGAGCGCAGCAGAGTGACTCTAGCAAGAAAGAAAAAAATACATCCCAAGATCGCTAGGTGAAGGAAAAATGCTTCCCCCTCTCTATCCCATCTCGGAAGCTAAAGACCTTTAAGGCCACTTTTTGCCCCACTCCCGATTGGACGATCGGTTTGGCAGAGCGAGCATTAAAGGATCGCGAATTTATCTTCCATTGCTCGAAGGGTTTTTATTTTGCTGTTGCGCTGTCCTCACCGCGCTATCCACTGTCCACAGAGGGAATGATAAGCATCTTGCGCTCCTCTAAGGGACGCGAACGCAGAAATATCAACCGGGAGTAAAAATCCGAGCACAAAAAATCCGAGGCAATACAAAAAAATGTACTGGCTCGATCGGGAAAGGGTTGTTTGCGCTGAAGATCGGTGCTGAGATGCAAATTGAGCAGTAATGCCAATGCAAACAGCAACGAGCAACCATTGCACTGGCACCGGCCACTGGCACAACTCTTCCTTTTTCTATCAATTTTCATATTTTCGGACCAAAACCGGGTCCCTCCCGGGTGACTGTTGGGAGCAGAGCGACGGGCCTCCCCGCTACTGGCAGGCCAATGATCTTGACCTTCGCGAGCGGCGGCAGCCTGCCTCGCTGAAGGCTTTGGAACTTAATTATCTTAATCTATCTTTATCCATCTCCAAAAGTCGCCTCCCCGGGCGGCTCGCGTCCCTTTCCGCTGCCGGTGGCGGCAAATCGGCCGTGTAGTAGTAGTAAGTAGTGCGCGAAAAATTGCTGCACATTGCATGCCCACCGATTGCAGTGGCAGCTCAGCAAGTAAGACATAAATTTTCCGTCCCCGCTCTGAAGCACTGTCACATTCATCTACATTTCAAACGGGGCGGCGGCGGCGGCGACTACGACAGCGACGACGGGCGACCGTATCGGACAAGCCAAGGCGGGGCGGCATGTGTGGACGAACTTGCAATGGCAGTTTATTTCTCTAATTGACCACGGAACGTCACATTCATCTCAATTTTACATGATAATCCCGGCCACTGTGTACGACGGCTAGGACGACGACGACGACGATTGAAGGGCTCGATGAAAACGTGCCGCAACCCCTGGCCCTGGTCAGTGCGCCCACCGCATTTGGGCGGCAGCGTTTCGAATTCTGCCGATGGGCGCTTCTGGTGGGAACCGAAACCCGCGAAAAGACTTCATTTCCTCCGCATCTCGGCTTGCCCGATTGTCAATTTATGGAGCGACAGGAGGCGCGCTTCAGCGCAGCCCCAGCGGGACTGCGATGGATGGATAGGTGGAAGGCACGATCTCTCACCATCACAGCGTCTTCGTCGCCAGTGGGCTGCTGCTACTTTCCCAGCGTGGCGGCAGTCATAAAGCCCGTACGTGCAGGATCTTACCCGTATCAAGGCACGGGTGTGGGAAACGAAATTACGACATCTCATTCCGTATGCAAACAATGTGCCACATGTGAGCGCATCTGCAGCCCTCAACTGCCCAACCGTGCCCATTTTCCGTTCACCGTACCCCCGCGTACATGGGGCCACGCATGACCTTTGCAAATCACTCTTCCATCCATCCATCCAGCATGTTTGTGTGTGTGTGCGATGCTTTCGTGACTTTGGAGCTTATTAATTGCTAACCTCAGCAACCTGGCCGCTTCTTCTTGTTCTTCGCTTGCGTGCCAATTCTGCCCCCGAGCCGGAAGGGGGGGAGGGGGAGGCCTTCTTCCCACAACCTTTCCCGTCGGGGTCGGGGGATGCGTAAAAGGGGAACATCTGTCTAATCTAATTAAACCGATCTATGCACATTGCTCGCGCACGGAAGGGGTGGTGGAGAAAAGTGCATTCTAACGGTGCACACACACCTAACGGAAGCGAAAGCATGGTCTGCATGGTCGATGTCTTGTGAACCTAGGTCGGTAGGATCGGGGGGGCGGTTCGCGCAGAGATGCGTGAGATGGAATTCGTTTATTTCCCACATGTGTGCAGCGAGCGACAAGCGACGCTTGCTGGGGATGATGGCATGAGAGTGTCTCTCTCTCTCTCTCTCCCTCTCATTCTCTCTTCCTAAAGACACACACACCTACGAGCGCACCTGTGCAACAGAAAGCATTCCCCCCTGGTTCGTTGCTCCAGTTTCCTTTTCTCTTTCGAGCCCAAATCGGGAATTGATGAAGTGCACTTTTAATAATTATCTTAATCTCTTTCGGTTTCGGTCGCACTTTGCGTTGGTCGCAGCGCTGGGCAGCAGGCTGTGCGAGCGGAAGCGCCATGCTCGGCGTTCAGAAGCTGCACGCTCTGGCGTAGGGTGATAGGAATCGCTGCGCTCGTGAGCAATGTGCCAGCGTTTGCAAAATGCAGTAGAGCAGACGGGAGACGGGCTTGAAAGTTGTGATGAATCTGTTGCAAGTGGGTTCGATTGTGAGGTTGCTCAAACCGAATGGTTGTGCTCGCACGTTCGTGTGCACGCAGTGTGTGTGTGTTGTGGGAAAACAGGGAGGAGGGCTTAGAGGGCTTTGGATTATGAATCGTGGCATGGGTGCCACATTTTTTTTTGTAATGGAAATTTTGACAGTTATGCTCACGCGAAGGTAAGCGAACTCAAGCTGACAAGTGATAGTGCACAGCTTTCTTCCAGTGGGACGCTACTTATATGCCTGTTTGGTTCAAACCGCTCTTTGCGAGCCACCATTTTTTTGTTGTGGCTTTTCCTGTCCAATAGATTTTCCACCACCCTAAACACCGCTATTACACCGCTTTGGGAAGCATCTAAGCGCTTACTTTTAATTAAAAATCCCTTTTTCAAGTGCATGCACGATGCACTCACGTTGAAAACGTCCCTTTTTTTTGGGGTGTTCAGCGGTTAGACACGGATGCAATTTTGGATGGCAGCAAAGTTCCAAGAGGGTGCCTTCAGGTCAAAAAGCAACGGTAAAGGCCCTTGCATGCATCGTTTTCGGTTGTGGTAACCGCACACACACACACACACAAAAACCCCATCACATTGACCGGTCAAGTGACAAAGGATTGATCAGATCACACTTTCTCAATTGGCACACACGAAAAAAACCCTCTCGAGTGGCTTCCGCAACCCTTCTGGGGCGGCAAGGTTGTTGAGATGATTATCCGCAGTGATGGGCAGATCGTTGCGTTTTGCACGGTTCACTGAGAGTTGACGAGTGACGACTCATACCACCCGCTGCATCAACCCGCTGGTCAGATGTGATGGTCTATTTGTGTGTGAACAACAACGAAAACCCACCGTACGGAACACGCGAATCCCGCTCGACCTCAAACTTGTCGTTCAATCATGAGTTTTTTGTGTTAGTCACACACACACACACACACGCAAAAAAAGCAGTCCACGCCAAATGCGACAAAACCGACCGCGGTGTCCTTCCGTGGAAACGTGTTCCGTGTGCAGGACGAGAGTTTTCATTAAGGGCAGTTTTTTGTGTGTGCTGTTGCTGCTTCCATTGACCTACCCTTGCTGGATGGGCTCGTTTGGACACACACACACACACACACACACCGTTGGTTGACAAGCGTTCCGCACCGATTCGCGCTGAAGCGCTGCTCTATTTTTGTCAATTTTCATACAACCGCAAAACCAATGTGACAGAGACCGCACGGCAGGGAGCGCACGGAAAGCCCGTGGAAAATAGTCACCAGTTCACCAGTGTCGCGCTAGGACAATTGGAAAGCGGGCGAGCTGCTTTTCGGCGCTGGTACACATCGGTTGGTTAACATTTTTGGCGTTTCGCATTGGAAGGACACTCCGAGCAGCTTATCAATCGGCATCATCATTCCGAACATCCGCTTGCCCTCGCTGCCTCGCTCCGCGGTAGCCATGGTAGCAGCTGCATTGTGTTTGTCGCGAATTTTCGGTTCACTCTGCGGAGATAATGGGATAATGTTGGTTTGGCGTACTCCGGTTCGGTTCGAAAGGGGATTGTTGGGGAAGAGGGAAGTCGCAGAGGGCTAGCAAATGTGCATAGGCGCGCATCGACGGGTTTATTTTGTTTGTTTGTTGTTGTTGGATTGCCAATAAGTTTTAACTCGGCAGTACGTCGCGCAAATGAGCATCAGTGCCGCAATGGGACGAAAGAAAAAAACGCACCGATATGCTCACTGATTTCATGGGCAGACACGAATGCGAATGTTGGTAGAGTTTTAACGATGACAGCATGTGTTTGATTCGTGAGCCTGAATGATGAATTGAGTGGTATGATTTTCACAAACTTTTTTTTTCCTTTAATTAAGCTAACATTTTACACTGACTTACAAAGACCGTTCCGTTGTTACAGCATTGATTGGCAGTTAGAGGCTTACCTGTGAGGAAAGAAAACGGAAAAGCATTTTAGAAATATTACAAATTTAAAAAATTCAAATGTTTCAACAAGCAAATGCTACCGCATAAGCGTCTTTTTGCAATGTAACGCAACTCAACCCGCCGAGTTGGCCAATTGCGGTGTAATTGATCGGAGTTTCGATGCAAAAAAAAACCGGCTACTACGATCTGCCCCTTAGCAACATTACGCAATCTGGTGCCCGTGCGGTGGTGGTTTGTTTTTGCGCCTCTCCGTCCCGGCCAGCGTCAACAGGGTCACCAAGGCGGACTCTGCTGCGGTTTTGCGCACACAGAGCCGGGCCACCGGGTCTAAGATGCGCTACTCCAATTTCCACGGACATGGAGGCTTTTGCGTAACCTTCTCGAAAGTGGCACGCGCACATGGATAGTCCCCGCAAGTGCCCCCGGCAGGTGCCATATCGATTACTACTGGTCGTCGGGAGTCCTTGCGTCGATCATTACGCGGTGGATTCTGGTCAACACCAGGCAAAACCTGCTTTCGCATGTAGCGCGGCCCAAACTTGGTGCCGCGCGAATAATCAAATAGTAAGCGCCTTCCCCATAAGAAACGTTAGATATTCGTATTGGGCTAGCTGTGCGGGGACGCAGAGGTTTGGCTGCCCGAATCGAGCGGCCCAAGCCATCAATCACTGTGTAGAGAGCGGCCCCCGGACCCAATCGCGACCGGTACACCATTTCTTTACGCAGCGAGCCAATCAAAAGCTTGCGCTCGTTTTACTCGCACACACACACACACAAACACGTACACATGCAGTCGGCCCCGACCGAACTAGCTCGCGGGGTGGTGTTGCGCGCGTTTGTTTCTTTCGCTTTTTTTTTCGGCCACCCGTGGAACATCGACGCAGTGGCGCAAAGCCTTGCGCGACACATTGCGCGTACCTACACGCATTTACGGTGTGCAAAGAAGAGAGAGAGAGAGAGAGAACAAAAAAGAGAGAGAGACAGCCACCATCAGCAGCACCAAGCGAGACCTAAGATCCAGGCGTTGGTTTCCTTCTGCTTCGCGGGCAGTCGTGGCCACCAAACACCACAACCCACCAAATCATAAAGCGAGTATTCAAATTAGTCAGCGAACTGCGCGCTTCGTCGTCAACTCGCCGACTTCCCAGACGCCCATTGTTAACGCCCGGTGTCCGGTGGCATGTGTGTGTGTGTGTGTGAAGAACCGAGCAAAAACCCGCACTGAAGGACCTCGAAGTCCAACGACGGGCACACGGGCACAAAATTAGAAGGGGTGAACACAGTTTAATTCGCGCCTTTGAAAATGTGTGTGCCTGTGTGTGTGCTCGTGCAATTTTATGTAAATACATGACTCCAGTCGAACGCTAACAAGGCGTCAAACAATAAACAGCTCCGGCGAGACGTTGGACGCAGCGAACCACGGGCAAAAACGGTCCCGCATGTCGCAACGGTTTTGAAGGTGTGACCCGGAGGAATTAATTGGGCTGCCCTCTTTTGATCGGACATTTTGTACGCGCGTTACAATGCGGTGCGACATTACACACATGAGTCCATTACATCCAATCAGAGGCAAGGTGTCCAATATCACCGTCCGTCCGTGGGACTTATCAGCGACTGCACCGTAAAGGGGACAAAAGCCATATAGAGACGGTAAGATGATAAGAACTGTACCGGAGGCGAGAGCTGTTCGGTCGATTAAAAGTCCAATATTAGATATCCTCCTGCTCGAAAGGGTTGTTCTCGTTTTATTGAAATATTTTGCTACCAAAATTACGCCCTGTTATACTCCTTCACCCCGCAGCAAAGGACTCATAAAAGCCAGAAGAACGTACGCGTACACGTCCGAGGTTAGAAAATCTTTAGCAACCGATCGGGCAATTATTAGTTCCGGGCGCTTACCCGCCAGCAGCGGAGAAAAGGACATGATGCCGTCAAATTCGCGACCACACCACGGGATATTGTGCAGCAAACATCAAAAAGACAACCGGGACAGTTTCGGGAAAATTTGCCGTCGCATCTTCCTCTTCCGCGAAAACTTGAAAGGATTTGACGTCCACCAAACTCACTCGAAGGTAACTGGAGTAGAGCGCAATTTCCCAGCTCTCTCCCCATAGGTTTATGATTATAGGTTAGCGATGCTCCTTCCACGCATCCACGCCGGCTTGCCTTCTTTCAATGTGTTCCAATTTCTCATAACTGCAGCGGGGATGAACTCCGGTAACCTTCCCTTTTGGAGGGGTTCGAGAACAACGCGTTGGCCTGCAGCCGCTTGGCGACCGAGAAATGACCGAGAGCGCTGTGTACGGCCGCTGTTCACGGATTCAACTAATAACTTGCGACGGTGCATCGGAAGCCCCGCAAAAATGCGCACAACGAAAGACTGCGTCGTGGTGATGCCCGTTTGAGCATTAGAGATGCTTCGACGGTGACCGAGAGAAGCTGAGCAGAATTTACATAAAATTAAACCCATTTCCACGCGTCGCAATTGCGTGCCGGCGGAAGCGCGTCTTCATCTTTCCAGTTGTCTGTGGTCGGGAGAGTTGGGCTGCGTTCCTCCAGAACGGTGCAACGCGCTGGCAAACTGTGATGCGTTGTATCGTGTGACGAGCGATTGAAGTTCACGTCCGGGTGAACCGAAGGGGCGAAGTGATATCGAATCGGTGTGTTCTTATAATTGCTAGATTTGATTAAAATGCTGGAGCGAACACAAGCTCCAGAAGCAGAGTATTGGAATATTAATCTACTAAAATATTGCCTGTTTTCTCAACTCAACTCGGTAGCACTAACGTTGGCACAACTTCCATGCTTCATGCTTGTATTGTGTCTACCTCTAGACCTCGGTGGTGTTCGCCTCAAACTTCCCTTGGAAACTGGCAGCACAGCGAATCGAAACCTTTCCGGAGGTCAGTACACCAGTACATCACACACACACACACAACGGCAACGGACGATATTCCTAATGAAGCGGAAAATATTCACAGTTATTATGGGACGCGAGCGTAGGTCGCACCTGGCCACCGCCGCCGCCGAAGTGCCGTTTCTCCGGCTGCGGTTTGCGCCTGTGAGTGCGGGCCCGCCTGCACCGTCCGGAAGTAGCCGAAGCGTGAACAGCGTCGCGCACCATGCCAACGGGACAACGGGGCGGCCACGGCGACGCTGTAAATCGAACGTTCCGGCCACGGTCACGTGAATAAAGCAGAGAAAAACAAACCATCGTTCCACAGTGCGGAAAAGAACGGGCAGGCAGGTGAAGGATACGAAACGGTCCGTAAGGGGGGGAAGTGGTGTGGGACAGCTGGCGGAGAGGTTGGCAAAGTAACCGGGTAGTGGACCCGAGGTCCGCTTGGTCGATATCGTTTTGGCCCCCCTTTTTTTTTTGGGACACCGCTTGGGCCTGTCAACCAAGACCTGATGCAGGTTTGGTTTCAAATGTGTTTTGGGAAGGCGATTGAGAGAGAAAGAGAGTGTATCTTTCAAAAATTTGTGATGAAAAGGTTGTATGCAAAATCGAACTTATTTAACTACTTTAAAATAATTCGGTCTTGAGTGCGTACTACCTTATGATCAATATTCGTATTGGAAAACAAAAACAGGGCAGTCCCTTCTTGGTTATAGTTTTTTGTTTAATTCCGCTCTTCACGCTTGATTTGACACTGGCCAAGCGAATGACCGGTAGAATAAATAGAGCACGTCAAAGAATGGAACGATTTGTACTTCAGCCGTGCGTTCCCCCTTTGGACCCCTTCGATTACTGCTTCTGCTGACACTTTCCGTCCCGCATCATTCCTTCAATTGTTTTGAGTGCAACTCCTCATTCAGTGCCACCAACACCGGGCGGAAGTATCGGGCATCGTCTTGCTAGTCAATCCCGCCGAAAGATGACGATCGCGCAGATTTGGAGCTTAAACCCACGCGCCCTTTACCCCGCTGGAGGTCCATCTGTGGCCCAGCTTTGTTTGTGAAAAATTTATGACCCATCCGAAGTCTCCCCTCGTCCCGTTTTACCCAAGGTGTGCAATTAGATTGCCCCACTCGTAGGTGATCGTTTGGAGTTGCGTCGTGTGGGCGCTGGATCGTTTCGCATCAAAACCCCAAACAATACCAATAATGATGATCCCTTCGAATGGCGTTTCAATCTTCCCTTTCTGGTCGACGACGAGACCACTCCTCGGGCCGGGGTGGTGCCGTACCGAAAAAGGAAAAATATAAAATGCTCAGCAAAAATGCTTGAAATTGAAGAATCGTTCCCCAACCGGAGAAAAAAAAAAAACAAAACAAAACGATAAACGGCCTGGCCGTGGCGAGGGAGAAATAATCATCGGGCCCCACTGTGTGTGTGTGCGTCGCGTTGCTGAAGAATGCCGCCCGTTGTATTGCGCGATTGCGCGCGAATGAAATTAAACAAACCGCGACAACTCGCGGACTAAGCGCGACAAGAGCCGCGTACGATAAAACAAAACACAAAATAAAAGCAACAAAGAATCGACCCCACCGGTTTGGCACACCGGGCTGGGCAGGGTTCAGAAAATGAGAACACACCGTGCACACCGGGCGGGTTCCGTTCCGGGGCAATATGGGAGCGCCAACAGTTTAGCGATAAGCGCAACGGCCTGAGGGACCGCGCATGAAGGAAAGGAGCATGAACAGAAGAAAAAAACAAGGCCGCCAAGACATCGAACACCGTTGGCAAGTGGTCATAAAGTGAGGCCGGAAGAGAGGAGAACCTCTTCCTTTCGTTGCACCCAACCATCCCTCGCACGACGGGGAACGAGGCCAATTCGTGCTTATTTTCTCCCTTGCTGTTGGTGGTGGTGGTGCGTTGGACCATTTTTCTTTTCGGTCGGTCGTTCGTTTTGGACAACACGCAACACACACAGGGCGTACCACGTCAACGCGTCGGCGTGTTTCGTTTGTTTTGTAATTAAACCAATATTTGCTCATTACCTGCGCCCCGGGCTTGGACCTGCGCGAGGCCCCCCAAAAAAAAGAACCTGACCCGCAACAAGAACGGGCGGCGTTGTCCGTCAACTTCGCTGCGCTTGTTCTAGCTCTTCCGAGTTCTCGATGTGAGCCTCTGCTGGTCCACGTGTTTTGACAGCTTGGCTAATGCGCGTGCACGATGGCGATGACGCAAGTGGCGTACACTCGGAGCGACACAAAGCAGTTGGTCAAATTATTACCGGACTTTATCGTAGCAACATTTGTAAGCACAACTTCAGCATCGAGCTAGTTTGTGGAGTAGTGTGCAGAAGGGTTCACCGAAAATGTTGTCCCGAAAAACGGTGACAAACTCCGGCACACCAAGAGGCACACTACGAGCCTGGAGGAAGGGGAACAAACGAGCACAACCAATTGCTGGCAACAACGAGGTCAGCCAGGTGACGGGTGAAGACGATTATGACAAAAGCACATTCACATTGCCCTGTACTCCAAAGCGCCGTGTACAGAGCACACAAACGGAAACACACACACACACACACATAGACGCCCGCACGCTCTTAAAGTACAAACTAAAGTAGGTCACAGGTTCTTGTTTTTTTGCCTAACGATTTTTGCACGACTGTTGATGGTGTTGCACAGTGCCGATAGATACCGGAGGACCTACCCAGAAGGGGTGAGCATTCAACAAACGCACACACAGATACTCATACACACTGGATTACGGTGACATCGGAACCAATCTCCCTGGGGCTGAGTCAGCGCGCCCAGCGCGATACTGACGAGGGCAAAGGGACTTTTGCTATCATCTAGCATATTGACTTCGATTTGCGCGATGTCAGCAACAAAACTAGAAACTGTGAGTCAATCACAACTGGTTAGAACGTCGCTTCTTGTCTGTACGTGTACGTACTCTGGAACGTAAAACAGTAACAAGTCGCACTGCAAAGGGAACCAGCTTCCAATCAAGCGCGCGATCGCGATTGTTTGCGACAAGTCATGAGTAACTCCGGCACTTAACTCTCAACCGTGTCTTCATCAATGAGTAATCATCGCCCTTCCCCTTGCTGGCGCTTGGACGTACACAAACCCCGTCATCACTGTCCCTGCCTGGCGGAGGAGATAATTTCGGTCCAAAATTGCACCCAGCGTAGGACAAAAGGATAGCATGCAGCGAGCCAGCGCGTCATACAGCTAGAACCCCTTGCAGAACGCTACCTTTTGCACCCTGACCCTGGGCCGACCGGGCTCGGGAAAGGGATTTACGCGTGGTATCCGCGGGCGCTCTGGGCCGACTTACTCCCGACTTCCCAGCCGGCCCGAAAGACCCCTTCTCCGCTTCCGTATGCTCGGCGACTTAATTATCGTTATTAGCCTTTGGCGGTGCTTACCCAACCCCGATCGGTGCGTTTAATTACTCTGAATGATTTCATCAATCAACCAGCGAATCAATCGATGAGTGCTGTTCATGCTGCCGTTGACGGTGTTTTCTGGTGCACCGGGTGCATGAGAATGTATCACTTGCATCGGTGCTGCAATTTGCATGCATGTGCGGCTTGCGGATGACGCATCTTTTCGGTCGGTGAAGGGCGACCGTACTTGCTGGAGCGCTATAGTTGGCAGCGTTTGAACGATGAGGGTTTGATCCTTCGCGAGCGTCCAGTACGGCTCATCATTATCCGCCCCAAAACGCCCAGAAACTACGAGGGTCGACAGTGCGGTCAAAAAGTCACCACCATCCCAGCAATACAAACATCCCGGGTCCAGGAACAAAAACCCGCGAAACAGCGATCTGGCGCGATCAAAACATCCGCGAACCCGCCGTTGTGCCGTTGGGACCGTTTCTGTCCATTGTCCGCGCGGTACGCAAACAGATTGAATTACACCGCGAATTATATCACGGCGCAGCAAAAGGGACCGCATTGGACCTGCGGACCGCGTCCAATGCAACGGGCGACGGGACGTGGAAAAATCGGGTATCAAAAGGGAATCGAAAAATCCACAAACGAAAAAAAAAAACCGGCACCGGCCCTTCCTTTTTCCTGAAGGGTCGCGCACTACAAGACGTTCATCGTCTTCACCGGCCGGGCCCGACGGGACATACACGCGGACAAGGGGACAAAGGGGGAAGAAGTCAATGTAAAGCAATGCGAACAACGAAAACACACGACACGGGCGAGGTAAATCTTGACCTCAAATTAAGCAAAGGTCGCCTTTCGGGCTGACAGAAATCACTTCATTCATATTCACATGCACTCTTCCGGTCGGGCTGGCCGGGCCGGGCCGGGCCCCCGGTTCAGGACCCGATTGTCTCGATCTTCGAAAGGGGCATGTGTATGTATAATTATTTCATCATCCCTCCTTTTTGGTTTGTTGCGCTGGTTCGCTTTCGTGCGCGGAACGGTTTGACGTGATTTTGGTCAGCTTGACTTGGTGTTTTATTGCCGTGCGTTCTGTGCTGTGCTTAATCGTTGCGCTTAACGTTGCTGCTGGCCCTCCGATCCATCCTTCGGGCCTTTGTGCTGCTGGGCCCGCTGCCTCGAAACGGAACGAAGGAACAATGATGAATGTACCGCGGCAGCGGGAGCTGTGCAGGAAGGATTAACGATCAAACTGGACCAACCCAAGGCACGGCACGGCCGATGATCGATGGCGATTAAAACTTTGCGCTTTGTATGAATGCCTCCCTGCGTATGAATTGTAGGACGATGATGAGGGAACAAAAAAACAACAAGCATCGAAGCATAATTTCCCCCATTTTAATAGCACAATTAGCGTGAGCCATTTCCACAATAATTGAGGCTCCCACGAACGATTGGCCGTTTGCGGATTTCCCCCCGTTCGTTCTAGGAAGAAAAGGACACGAATCGCCAAACAACAAAGGAAGTGTGTGGGTATGGGGCTTTTGTTTAGCGCTGCTGCCACACAATCAGAGCAGATGCAAGCGCAGCTCCTTGCCGATCCCGGGAGGAGGTTCGAGCAAAGAAGAGGAAGGACCACATCAAGTGGTCAATTTGGTTGGTTAAGCGCACGGTTGCAGGACGACCACTGCTGACCACCGGAACTCGAAGCACCGCCGCGGAGTGCGTGTCTCGAGCATGCTGCTTGTTTGCTGGAGTGTGATTTGAAGAAATTGATTGAATGAATGTGGGACTTCCGGTGCGGCGCGGAATGTGAGGAATGTGTGCGCACTCCGGCAGTGTTTGCCCTCAAAGCGTGGGAATCAAATTCCGAACACAACTCCACGGGCAGGCACGGAATCGGCACGGAATGTGATGAGATGTTATCAGTTAGTGTGCTAGAAGTACCCAGGCGCAAGAATCTTTGGTTGGGAATTTTCATTGGGATCATTGGGGGTTAGGGGAGGGTAAAAACAACCAACAAACTGTCCTCCTTCTTCAGGTTGCCAAGCCAAGCGGAAGGGAATAAACAATCGGCTAGGACCATTTTAGTGGACGACGACTACGACGACGACACGGAAGGACACGTCACTCGGCGACGCCCGCGATGGTTCGTTGGTTTGTTGATCGCTGCCTGCTTGGTTTGGGGCTTGGTTCGCATCCAGCTGGACCTGCTCCCTCGCATTTGCTTTCTTTCTATTTAATCGATACCAGCAACCAAACAAACAACACACAACACAGTTCTCCAACCCCCCAACAACCCGCAGGTTCCCGCCTCCGGCCAATCAAACCACATGAAGCACATCCAACAGGACAGCAGACAGGGGCTATGGGATGGTGGAGTGCGAGTGGGACAGCCAGTGAGACCGAAACCAACAAAAAAAAAGGGGAACGATGACCGGGTCTGCAGTAGACGAAGTCCTTCCATGTGCTCCCAACCCCTCCCCAATTTGTGTAGGGTTGTGGAGGTGCGCTCGAGTGGCCATCACCAGCAGGTCCGTGACAGAAGAGCGACACGGGACGGGACGCAAACAACTGCGCGCACTCGGACGACGCGCACACACTTCAATGGATGGCCACCGCCATGGACATGGAGCACCGGTAAAGGATCAGAAAAAAAAAACACCAACACTAACACGAACACACACACTTCTTCTTTTTCATCTTCATCTCAAGCCTTCTTTCTGTCTCTCCTGTTCGGCCATTTCAGCCAAAAGGTGAACGTATGTATGTGTGTGTATGTTGGGGGTAATCTTGGCAATCCAAAGTCCAATCAGGCCGTCCGTGTGGTGGTCGGAAAAGTTTTGCCCGATACATGTACATGTTGGCACAGTATATGCTCTCCTCCCGACCCCCCCCCCCCCCGCAGCCGATGTCCTCTGTGTGGTTTGGACTGTGGCGTGCCACCCCTTAGTTGTGCCAAAGTCCTTGATTGGACGGACACACAAATTGGCTCACACATTGGGGGACGTGGTGGTGTGGGGGGCGCTACTGCCATGGCGATGTCCACACGGGCAGCGGGTACGTGACCGTAACACACCGCTCGTCAGGAGACGAGCACCCCCTTCCCCAGTTGTGTCCTGAGCGGATAAATTGTATTACAAGAATCGATCAAACTTTGCCCCAGCGCAGAGGAGCTACAGCGTGGGGGAGTGGGAAACCGACTCGTTCTGACCAATTTGCTACCTGCACGCTGTCCAACTGCAAAAACCCGTACACGCCAGTGCGGTTGGCAGAGTTGTTTGGGTTGGGGAACGAAGCAAGAAAATAAAGAAGGACGCTTCGACCCGAAGATGGCGTGTGCCCCAAGCGATTGACCTGAGCACGGGTTTTGCACGTCGGGTCGGGTCACGAATCTTGGGAATCGATCGAAGCAAATAATAACAATAAAAAAAAACAGCCAACGACAACGACAGAAGCGACTCCTTTTCTGGCGGGGGCAGCAAACATTTTCCGCAGGCGCCAATGACGCTGCGGCGATCGTAAAACAACCGGGAAAACGGCTGTACTGCAGAAGCAAGAGCCTTTTTGGCGCGTCGAGTGCGGGAGAGAGTTCGGTGGAGTGGGTGGAGTATAGGGGTACAAAAAAATAGGAAACAGTTGTACGCAACGTACCACATACGCAAACCACGGTACACGTGCAACGGCGCACTTTGAAGCTTAAAGTGTATGTGTGTGTATGTGTAAAGACTGTGTTCTGAGTGAGCAAAAAGGATTCTCGGGACCACACAATGCGCCTTTTCTGAGCGCTAGAACCTGTTTTTGACTGGGTTCAAGCACCTTTTACGGGTGGTCCAACATCTTCCAGGACCTTCTTATCAGGAGTCAAGCAACCAACCACAGAAAGGTGAACGATCTGCAAGGATAGTTTTTACACCGTTTCCATTAACGTTTCACACCAACCTGGGTGGTCCCTCGGGGAAGCCTGCATCTCGCCTGCGTTACTATCAGCTTGCCGTGTAACAAAACGCGTTAGCAGAAGCTTCCGATTTGGAAGCTGTCCCAAAAACTGGAAACAAAAACCTTCAAACGGAAAGAATTGAATTGTTCATTTGTGTCAACAGCTCTATGCGGTGGCTGTGTGTCCAACACGCGCGCTCCAACAAAGCCCAAGATGCCCAATGTGTAACACCTTCAGGGTCGGTTACGGATCCGGACGGTGACGCACAGAAAACAAAGTCCGTACCCTGTTTGGACAGTCCAGTAGCAATTCCACGGTTATATTAAGAACGCGCAGTACGCAAATGATAGCGCAACTTGTGCAAACAACACACACACACACACACACACAGAAACTCGCGCGTGGAAAACTTTCAATCCGATGGGCACGAAAACTTGGACGCTGCTAGGGAACGGGGATCTCCATCGTCAAACAGCAACAGAAGAAGAAGAAAAAAAGAAGGAATAATCGAAGACACAAAACATCGAGATGATGCGTTATTTGTTTAGAAACGTGTTGCAGCAGGCTGTGGCTTCGGCAAGGCTCGTGTCGTCTCCTGCTTTGGGGCCTGAACAAACTGTGATTTACGTCAATTGGGAGCTGTTTGCCAACTACATGACGCCCAAACACAGTGGTCTTGTTGATACAGCATCAAGGATTCTAGACTCATATGTACGTGCGCACGTAATGGAGGGTTGGGGGGGGGGGGGGGTCGATAAAACTCCCGCTGCTGCTCCAACTGCAAAAACAACAACACATTAGGCAGATGCATCGAACTGACACTGTGGCTTCGTTTCGGTTCCAGAAACGTTGTGTTCGTTCCAGAACCATACCAGCCATACACGGTCCAAATTAAAGCCCTTTTTTAAGAATTTGTAAAGAACCTAAACAATACACTATTGCACAAGGCTATGCACAAGGGATTTAAATGCTGTGTGATGTGTTTATTATACAAAAGAAACGCCATCTCTTGACAGTGTGTTGACCACTGCGTATGAAGACATTTGCTTTGAATGGTCAAGATATCCCGTGAACCACAAAACCCGGTAACCATCTGGCCAAAAAGAACAAATCCCCTTTTCAAAGCGAAAGGGGTTATGGGTCATTGGACAGGACCTTTCATTGTGGTTACGCTTACAAAAGGGGTTTTGACTTTGTACAACCATTGCCCCAGTTGCCACTGCATGTCCGTCATAAACAAGGTGCGCCTATTCAAATTTTCATAAATTGCTCCTATCAAGGTGCAGCAGCGTAACGCCACAAACGGGAAGTGTCTTCAGAAGAGTGTGTCTTGAGCTGAGAACATTATGCACAAGCAGCTTACAACAGCATGGGTAGGGTTTCACCAGAATGGGGTGCCGACTGACCGACGGTCATTTCCGGTCGGATACCTTCGGATACTGGAAAGTATGCAAAAGGGCAGCAATGAAGAAGGCGACTTGAATGGGGTAAGAAAATGTACATAAACTCTTTATTCCGGGGTTTGATCCGGGCAGGTTTTTGTGTGTGTGTGTATGTGTGAGCACTCGCTCTGCTCGCGTGCCACGAATTAACGGATATTGTGGCTAGAAGTGGCCCCTTAGGGTTACGCATCATCGAGCCTGCACAAAGCTAATAATGGCTTTATTTGGTTGATTGAACCTGTGTTTTATTTCTTCTGCTCTGCGCAACAAAACAGAATTGGACGATGAAAGGGCTTCAACTTTTTTTTCCAATTTTCTTACAATATTATTTGATTTAAATAACATTTTATGTCTTCAAATGACATGTGCAAGAGAAAGCTTCTGAAAAATCCTACACATTACACTCACGCACATACATCACGCATTGACACATCTTCACAAAACTCATCTCACTCGACCCCATTCGAAGCGATATCTGCGAGAAACTTCTCCAAACCATCGTGTACCTTTCAACCTTCCCGAACCTTCTAACCACTTCCGTCCCAGGGCCATATTAATTACCCCAACACTCAAACTTCAGCACTATAATCCGGCTCGTGTAATCTCACACATGCCCAGCTAGTGCTGCCCAGGCAGCAGCAGCACCACCGAATATCCCCAGGCCTAGGCTTCGATACGTTCGTCCAGTCCCAAGGAACAGGGAACACACTGACGGTACGGTTAGTTGTTTAAAAATTCGTCGCCCACTCGTGTCCTGTCCCAAGCCCAACAATCCCTTTAACCGAGTGGAACTAAGCATGAGTGAACCATCGATAAATACCTTGTGCGATTCGAACTGCTGGCATTTTGATTCTCATTTTGGAGATCGTGATGTCGGGTGTTGGGCGGTCGATTCCAGCAAAGGCCGGCAGGCCCGTTTTGACGCACTGTTAATCGTGTTACACCAAACACTGATACACTTTCGAGATGCACTGCTGTTGTTTGTACGCTCAGTTTCTTCACCGTAAATCATGAACAAACTTTTCTTTAATATTATTACTATTTTGCACTCATCTAGCAGAGCTTTTTTGGAGGGAATTCAAAAATTGCCCTTTTTACTTTCATGTAGCTTTGCACTTTGCACACGTACACTCACTTGCACACATTCAGTACTGTTTTGTTTTTGCTTTTTTTCCACACGTTTCCTGTTGTTTTAAAACGTACACTCCAACAGCGAATGATTCCTTGTTGCACCTGTTTTTGTCTTTGACGAACGAACGAATTGGATTCTTCTCAGTTCGCACTCATTCATTAATTAGCATACTCCTTTTCCTTCGCAAACGAATTGCACGCAGGAAGACAAACAAAGTAATTCACCAATTTCTTTTTTTTTTTTTAGAAAACACCATCAAACACCGATCCTTCAACGGAGGAAAGGACAAGAAAGGGCGCGAGTTTGTTGTGGATCCTTTTTTTCTCCTCCTTTTTATCGTCGCCTTCCCTGTTGAACGGTGTCTGTCTCGCTGTCACTGGCGCAGCGGTTTGCGGCAGAAAGCACGGCGCGAGTGTAAAATACGCCTGAAAGTACAAAGCGCGCGTCCGCGAGAATAAACGAGGTGGCGCGTACCGGTGGCTGACGACTGGTCCATTCACCAAAACTGCTTCCTTGTTATCCTCGTTCTGTTTGGCCCGGTGCTTTCACCGGCTGATTCACAACATTATCATAATGTTTTCGCGGTCGTTTAAAGAAGCAGCACACCGACACTGCTGTTCTGCTGGTTTGTTTTGACTTCACTCACGGTCACACTTTTCAAACAGTTCAAGCGATTTGTACACAAAAAAAAAATATTTTAAATGAGACAATTTTTTCTTATCTTTTTCGACAGTCTATTAAACACTTGTACACTTTACGCACTTGATTTTTGTTGTTACGATGCACAACTTCTTACAAAATAAGATTCTAAATAATTTTGATTTAGTTGTTTATTGCAAACATTCCCGGGTGGTGTTTTGATTTGTTGTGTTTCACCGCTGCTATTCCGCTCTATTTATTCGTTCTTCCTTTGTCAGGTGTTTTCCTCTACTGTTTACTTGCTTCACTTGCACAATTATTGTTTACATGTTTTTTGTTTTGTAATTCTTGTTCCTCTTTTCTGCAACTTTCTTCTTTTTTTTTCTTGTGTTCACTGTTCAACAGTTTGCTTTGCCTTCTTGCAGCTTCTTCCTTTGCATCTTCACTTCACAAACACAGAGCGTATGTATCCTTTCGCGCTGCGCTGGACTCTTTGGTCAGGCAAGCTCATGCAACAACACCCGCGACCGTGCGCGCGTACACGTAGCGAACCGGCCCGCAGGAAACTGGCTGACAGACTGACTGCTCACTCCGGCCGGCCACTCTCTACGGCCCAGCCTACGACAAGGGCAGCGCGACGCGCGAGCTGTGCGTGTGTTGCGCTTCCCCCAAAACGGCGTGCGAAGAAGTAACATATACGCGCGCGCGCATACACACCACACACCACACCGCGACCGTAAAGCGACGAGAATTTATTGTGCCGTGCTGGTGTAGCTGCTAATGCTGCTAATGCTGCTGCTGCTGCTGCTGGTTGCGGTGCTGCTTAGACGCATCGACGACCGACGGTTGGACATCCTCACTTCGCGACAGTCCGTTTGCATCTAATGTCTGGCAGCGTACGGTCGTTATATCACCGCCCTTGCCTTTTAGTACAGACCGTCCGCCGCACCGACTCACTGCACTGCGACCGACCGACCAAGCCAGCCGACCAAGCCAACCCCTGCCCCGCCTGTGCGAGGGGGTTGTTGTTGCGAGCGCAGCAGCGGAAGAGGGCCGGCGACGCAAGGGTGACCGCGACAACGCTGAAGACGCCGAAGCTCATACACACACACACACACACACACACACACACACACACACACACACACACACACACACACACATACAGCCGAGGGTGGTGGGAGGGAAAAACAACGGCCGGCCACACTCAACCCCAGGCCTGTCCTGTTTTGCTCGCTGTGTTTGTATGTGTATGTGTCGAGTGTCTTTTTCTCTCGCGCGCGCGAGCACTGCTTGTGTTCCCGCTCGCGCCCATTGCGCAAAGGGCGCGAGGGTTGTCGCGGTGGACAAAGGAGACGCGGGTGGTGGCGATGTGTGTTTAGTGTGTGCGTCCGTTGTCTCTTTGCCCGTGTGGGCTTTCCAGCATCTCTGCTGGTTGTTTTTACTACAGTGCGGCGGCGAAGGAGAAACTCCGCCAGCCCGCGATGCAAATGAGAGTGAGTGCCCGCGACAGAGCGACAGAGCGAGAGAGAGAGAGAGAGAGAGAGAGAGAGAGAGAGAGAGAGAGAGAGAGAGAGAGAGAGAGAAAGAGCGAACGCGGGTGCGAGTTTGTATGTGTGTGGGACTCGAGTGCAGCATCCCGAGTTCGAATGTGTTGCGCTTGCTGTTGAAAAGTGAGTGGAAAACGGCGGGCCCGATTTTCCCTCCTTCCTTCTACTTGCGAAGGCTTTCCCGTTCACACACGCTTCACAGTGTTTTCTTTTTCCCCTTTTTTTCTACCATTTCGGAGGAGGAAATATGAGTGTGTACAGCACACATGCGTGTACGCTGCCGTACGCGAATGTCCAGCCGTTTTTCCGCTATCCTTTTCCTTCAAACACATTAACATCCAAATGCCAAAAAGGGACTCTAGAGTCGTACCGCGCTGTGGTGGACGTCAACCCCTCTATTTCAGCTTCCATACCACATCCATCCAGTGCCTACCATTAACCATTTTCGGCTTGTATTGTACCCCTTCATACAATCGAATGAAAATCCGTTTTGCTTATCCCTGTTTTTGTTTGATTTTCACCCTTCCGTTTCGCAGAAGGTCCCGTCCGCAACATAACAGAGCGCCACGCAACACAGCCGACGCGATGTTGCGCGCCCGCGGTAACTCAGCAAAGGGTTCCTCGGACCAGCCTTCGGTGGTGGTGGTCAGCATAAGGTAGGGGAGTTAGGGCTCTCTAGCTTCAACACCGCGCGAAAACCCCGCACCGGACCCGGAGAGTGGAGCCCACCGCGTACACCGGGGCAGTTTTGCTGTGTGGAGGGGATGAACTCACCCCTTTTCGAGGGTGCGCACATGCGCAGGCGGACCCACCGTACCCGGTGCGCTGGAATGGGGGTTTTTTTTTCGTAAAGGCTCTCTCGTTCTCTTGCAGAAAAGCTCTCTTTGCATGGTTGCTACCTGCGGGAGGGGAAAAATCGTTGCCATCTCACCCACCGTGGCGCGAAGTTTGAATGAAACGTCGGAGGAGTTTTGTTGATATCAGCGCTTACCGTACCACGCTACCCTTTACCCGCTCTTGGGTTGTGTCACCGTGCCTGTAGTACTACACTTGCTCATCGCTTGAGGGAGGTGGAAAAGCGCCGTCACGCGAGGCGAAGACGCGAGGGACGAGGAGTTTATCACAGACTTATCGTCCTTTTTGCCTTCGCCGTGCGGGGGGGGGGGGGGGGAAAGAAAGCATGCGGGACTGGGCCGTGCCTGTTCGTCGCAGACACGCGGGCTTCTTGATTTTCTTTCGTAATTTCTTTTAATCGTTAACAGCGTTTAACGATCTTTTTTTGCGTGTTTTTTTTCGACTTCACTACCGCGACGGACTCCTTCTGACACTGTTGTGGGGGGGCCATTTTACACCAGCGGCATTCATTTTTGGACCGTTTTTTTTTTCCTCCCGTTCGTTAGTTTGTGTTGGCCTGTCTTGTTCGTGGTCGGTCGGTCGCGGGTTACTTGGTGTTTTTTTTTTTTGTGAGGATTTTTTCTTTCCCCGAACTGTTATACTTCCCGTTCCTGGAGCCGGTTCGGCGAGCGCTTTCCTTCGCTACCAAATCCGACGTTCAGTAAGGTCAGTTTTATTGGTGAAACTTTTTATTTACAGTGAACCTCCTCGACGGTCGGTACCCGGTCGGCGAGGGGAGAGCTTTAATTTCTTTCTCCGTCCGAGAGCAAACATTTTGTGGGTGGCAGTGAACGTAATTTTTATGAGCAAACGGCAGCATAACGTTGGAGCATCATTTGAAGGTGAGTTAATAGATGGTGATGGGAGTATTATACTTAAAATAATGCGTCAATGATTTAGGGCACCAAATTGGAAAACAAACACGGTCAGAACGATAAACCACGCAATTTACAGCAGTAGCAGCACGAGGTTAGTTCAACGACTAATTGTGTGTAAAGTAACTCAAAATATAGCATGAACTCATTGGTTGAAGCATCTTAGTACTGAACTCATCTCAACTTCCTTTCCGTCGCAATTGTCCCCCCAGAAAAGATCCACAACAACAACAACAACAACAATCCATGATCCCATAAACCCCACTTGCCTTCGAAAGGCAATCGGCAAAGAGAGTGTGTTTGAGTGGGTTGCACTCTTGATTGGAAAGTCGTGCCGATGCAATTCCGATGTGTTGCCAAAGCCCGCTCGCCGCGCTTGCAGCGTTGATGGTTTTGGGCGGTTGGTGAGCGTGAAAGGCAACGGTTTGGCACAGGAAATGAGTTTGCTTATGTTGGCCTTAATTCTTTTGCTGCCAACTGGTACAATATAATTATGTCAATAGGATTTTTTCTTTTCAAATTCTAGAACTCATGATTCGTCGTCCAGCAGCGCCAATAAACGCGCGTGTACGCGCTGGGAAGAATTTCAATCACACAGGCAAATGTAATACACTCCACAGTGTGTGCGAGATACCGTTCCAGCAGCGTTCCACGGCTGCTCATTCATGCGTACAGGGGGGGAAGGATTTTCTCCCGAATTTCTGTTTTTTGCAACGGCAAACCGAAAGAAAAGCTTTCGCGCGAAGAACAAACGCACCCACACCGAGCCTCGGTACGGGCGGCTCATATGCTTGGCTGTTTGCATCATCATCAAACGGCAGCAGCAGCAGCAGCAGCAGCGAATGTGAATGCATTTGCAGCCGAGTAATAGAGCGATGCAATAAAACACTAAACTTCACGTTTATCACGTTTTACAGGATTTGTTTGCAAAAGAGCGACGCGATGTGATATTAAAAATGCTTTCGCTTGTTGATTGGGTCTTGTGGGGGTGTGTTGGGGGTCTTGAACGTATTGTTGAATGCCTTGCTGACTCAGCCAAGCGTACCGGGGAAAGATGCTTTAGGGTAGAATCATGCTTTATGTGATTGTTATGAGAAACTTGGGTACGTTTGCTTCGCAACCGGGTTGAAGACAAGCGCTTGGACTTGTTGAAGCTGATAAATATTTCCGGTAATACTTTGCCCCATATTTATACATGAAAATGTGCAATTTTTCCCTGAAATTACTTTTACAACATTCAGAACTTTGGTACGGGGCCTAACCTTTCCGCTAAGCCCCACAGAAAAACCGCCAAATCTTAGTCGCTCCATGTTTCGGTCCGCGATGTGGCAAACAGAGTAAAAGCGCCATACGGTACAGGCTTTGGGGAGAGGGGGAGGGAAAGGGGCATTAGAAAGGCATGTCCCAAACAGCGTCGCCGCGCACGATCACGCTTCGGGGGGAACATCTTCACGCCGGTTGCGATCGCGCGTTTAGATCGGCCAGTTCGTGAGTGCGCTTTGGATGTGGTCCACTACCGCGCGAAGAGGAAATCGGTGGCCCCGCGAGCTTTGCCGTTTTTGCTCACGTTTGCGATCCGCCACCCCCACATATACACACAGAAGGGTTTATCACGGGTTGGCGATCTTCGCCAAGTTGACGGGCATGTGGAGCTTTGCGGGTGTATGACTCTTTTTGCTTTTATTTTTGCACCGAGGTTGAGGTTGAAGAACAATAAAATTGCACTCCGAACTGGACAGCGCGAGGTAGCGGGTACAAGATGGGCAGTTTTGGAGCGAAGAAGAATTAGGCCAAACTCCTAAGAGAGGAGCCGGCAGCCTCAATCAGTTGGGCAACGGCACGGCACAACGATAAAAAGAAATCCCTTCCACACTTCCAAAGATGTCCCAAATCAAATTTCCCAATGACCTTTCCCAACTAGCCAACTCTCTGTCCCTCTCTCTCTCTCTCTTTCTCTTCGTCTCTCTTACACTTCACTCGCGTGACCGGTACGGTCTGTGTGTGCAGAAAGCATCTCGATCAGTTTGCTTCGCCCAGGTAAGACGGAATAACACGATACGGACGTTGGACCTTAATCCGATCCTGCAACGACTCGCGTCCGCGAATTAAACGTCCAAATTACAGCTGATCGATTGCTGATGGCTACCACCCAGCTCCAACTGCTGCCTCTCCCTCTTCCGAACCCAGACGTAGACGCGTGCTCGCTATTGGGGGGGGGGAGTGTAGTGAGACCGATTGATCAGTGGACGTCGACGTCCCGAAAGACCTCGACCGACCGTCCAGACACGCTGCGCCGAGACACTCCGCAGTGTGCGCTGATCCTCGTAGGCTGATATTCAAATTATGTTCGTTACCAGTACTGCCCTTCCCCTGCTCCGATCTATCCGTAGGTCCATATGTCCCGCGGGGGTAAGTTGAAGTTGGTCAAATCTGGACGAGCGTCAATATCCGCCAAGTCTTGGTTCTTGTTTCTCCTTTACTTCGTTTTTGCGCCGTGCCATACCGGCTTTGCGAAGTTTCGTGGCTCTTTCTCTCTCTCCCTACTGTGTCTTAATCTCTTAATTCGAATCTTGCCCCAGACTCATCGGACATGGTCCAAACTTCTCCACCCTTTCACAGCCAGTGTGTGGCCCTGGCATACGTCCCCCGGTGGTAGCTTCGGAATGGAGAGTTACAGATGAAAGATGTGTAATTATTTTTCGATGGTCTTTCGTTTTGGGGAGGAATGGAGGGAAGAGTAAACCTTCCAGCATGATCCCCCTTGCGCACGGTACCCACTCCCCCTGGTAAGCGGCTTTATCGCCGTTGATTGGAGCGTTTCGATGATTTTCCAATGCCAGGGACACTCCTGTTTTTGCTCGAGTGAAGCCAGCACACAGCAGAACCGGTCAGTGGGACGTCGCGATGCTCCCTCGGGAGATGGGCGACCTTCCCAGCGCGAGCGCGCGCGCGCGTTCGCGTCCGGACCGCAGCGGGACAGCGCGTATTCGGACAGGCTTACCAGTGCTTCCTCCACCCGTATCCGCGGCTGGTCTTTCGTTTGTCATTATTACACGCCTGCAGAAATATCATTATTCAATAACGAGATGATTAATTGCCTCCATGATTCATTGTGCTGCGTTTGTGTGTGCGCGCGCGCGCGCTCGGGGAGATGCCGTGCGCGGTAACACCTTCGCGCAAGACACGCAAGACACCGAGACGGTGTACCATAACACACCCAGCACTGGGAGCGGCCCTCAGACAGGACAGGTTTTGGTTGTTGTTGTTGTGAGATTTCAGAAAATAAAACGAGCTTACGCTCTTGCCTCCCTCACACCCGGCAGGAGGCGGTCGGACGGGCTTTCCATTCATTCATGCTTCTCGATCGTTGTGCTTGCTTCATTCATGCTTCGTGCTTCTTTGCATTCGTGTTTCGGACCCGGTCAGATATAATTGAAACATTATTTGATAACGCGCCTGATGAGTGGACGCCAAGTTTGGGCTTTCACTCGGTGGAAGGGGCGGACGAGAGGCTCTAGTGCCCACTAATTCAATTATGTCCCAGCAGTCGGGCGAAGGTGATCCGGACATCTCGCGGGACGTTGATCTGATTGATCGTTTCATATTCTTTGGGGAGATTTCTTTTCTCCTCCTTTTTGCTCTCTCTTTTTCTCCCACACTTGGGGGCGTTGTTCTTACTCGCCCGGACGCGGCCGGAAATGCTGTTGACGAAGGGTGAGCTAGCTCTTCCAGGAAGGCTCCGTTACGATCGCGCACTCAACCATATGCTTCTTGTCTTACGATCGGCTAGGAACCCCGTATTGGAGCCAAGATCTGATTGCTTTTGGGTGCATCCATAAGGCATAAAGTTTCCGTTTTTTCTTCTATGCTCTGCTGCTGGGCTGTATCCGCTCTTGTTATTGGACATTGCGAAACAACACCAGCACCAAAGGCTTAGCCCCTTCGATCGCCAGGAATCGATTAACGTGCCAGCACCGCGGGGGTCGTCCTCCTAGGTCCTCTGGAGGATGATCGTCGGATTGCTGCCTCGAATCTCATCCACCAAGCTGACCATCCCAAATTGAGTATCGAATCCCCCGACAACTGTGAAATCTTCAATCGCGTAAGGGTAAGGCCTCCCGTAGACCGGGAGGTCAGCATTGAAAGTGATTAGAAAAAAAGGGTCAAATGAGAAACATTCTTTTTGGGGGTTTTGATTGACGAGGGACTTGGCAATACAATGGGGATTGGTTTTTTTTCCATACGAGGAACGGTGGATTGGATGTAGCTGGACACACACACACACACAGGTAGAGGATGACCTTTAACAGTTATTGTAGCAAAGGATGTAGACGGGTGTGGGTCTTTGAGATGGGTTTTGTTGGTCAAGGTTTTCTGGGAGGATACAGCTTGGTACACGCTGTTAGGATCTTTGTTCGGGAAATTGCTTCTTTTGAAGATACAAGCCCGTTTGAAACTGAATGTTGAAGCAAAAGCCTGAGATGACCTAACGCGTCTGCCATATTTCGGTGGTAGTTTTGAGCTCTTTTTGCTAAATTGGAACGTTGCTGTTAAATATTCCACGATCTATTTACAGCTAAAAAATGCACTTCGCCAGTCTCGGAACGCGACCGTCGCATCTGTGGTCCAGTTCGACGGACACATTCTCAATTTCTTTTGTCTGCGTTCCGTACGCCGTCATTGGAGCCGACGCTGTCGAGGAATGCCCCCATCCGTGCCAGACACGACACATATGGACCACATGTGTGTGGCTTAAGTACAGGTCACACAAAAACACGAACGTCACCCGGGCACCTTCCCCTTCCGGGCACTTGGTTCGGGGTTTGTTTTATGTTTGTGGTTAATTTTTTCGCCTGTCTTACGACCGATCCAGATTCCAAATCCAATCTGGCACCGAAAACAGCAACCACAGCATCAGCGTCTCACTCATACAATGTTTCTTTTTTCCTGTTTCTTTCGTGTTCTCATTGCCTCTCGACGAGTCTCGCTATGTGTCTCTCTCTTGCTCTTTCGCGGTCACCAAAATTAGTCCAAAACGAAGAATTCAATGTCAACTGCCAGCACTCACACACACTGCGGTACAGTGCGATCCCAGTTGCACCCGATTCTGGTAAATCTCCGACATCAACACTGTGGAGTCAGAAAATCCGTCCATTCTAGGGGTTTTCCACGCGAAGCAACGACACCCCATCCCACCTCTCTAGACCGCAGAGCAAGGTGATGCCTAGCGCTGGTCGATCTCGGTAGTTTCTTCTGCCGAATGGTTTTCCATCGCTGATCGTCACTCGTAGCCCGCGGTGCCCTGGGTGGTGGTGTGGTTGATCTGAAGATAATTTATCGCCCGGGCTGGTGTGTGCATGCAGCCCAACATGTGTTTCCCATTATTCAAGCGGTCACTTTTTTTCCACCGCACCCGTGCGTTCCGGGAGCGTCGTCTTCTTCGCTACCGGGTGTACCCTTGGCTGCACTTGAGGGAAGCGTGTATCCTGGCTGGCGACCGAGTGCATGCCAGGGACAGCCTCAGGGAGTCGGAATGAAAAGATGCGACCCGTTGTCGTTGTTTTTATGCGTGCTGTGTCGTCAGAATGTGGGCGGGAGTGGCGGTGCAGAATGCAGATGGCGGTTGGTGCAGCGATCTTGCAGGGTTTGCCGGAGAATGTGTATGAACACTCTCATGTTTGGAAAAGTGTGTCATTTGGAATTTGAACATTAAAAAAGCGTTCATAGACGTGAGTTTTTAGTTTAATTTTGAATTTGCCTTTAGATACCCGTTCATAAGGCAAAGTATTGTAAACCGAATGAAAGAACCCCTGCCAAACTAACCGCAACCATGGTAAGCTAAGCCACGGCTGCGTACATTGTGGAAGGTGTCTTTTCTTTCTTCTCCGCTCTTACATTTTGAGCCGATCTAGACCGTTTTATGCTTCAAGATTTCCCCGTTTTTTATTTGGGATAAGCCTGTCCACTCCCCCCTAAGAATCCGGGACAGGGCACCAAACCAACGCAACGCAACGAGGGGGAAGCAAACGAACCGTCATAATCACGGATGCCATCACTTGAAATGCTTTTAAGGAGTCTTCATCCGTTGTCAATTAACACGCCATCCCTTTGTCACTCTGATGCAACGCTCAGCTGCGTACGGATCCGATCGGTGCATTATGAGATGGTTGTGTGAGTGTGGGGTGTGTGAAAAAAATGCAGTTTTTAAGCCGATTCACTGACTGACGCATTGCAGGCTGTGCTGATGCACCAGTAGATAGCAGTTTGCTAATACTTTACAAAATATTGCTTTAAATCATTTATTTCATTCAAATCGTTTGAACACTTTTCGACGATCGTAACGGTCCAGTTACCATCGCAACACACACACCGACCCCGAAAAACTGGCCTCAGACACTGTTTTCCACGCTTCTAACTTACACTGGGTCGGTGTGCCTGCAACCTGGGACCTAGATAGTGGCTGCGTTGCTTCTTCGCCCGCGCTTCGGGTGTTCGCTTTCGTTACGCATTGCCCTTGCACTCGAAATTATGGATTTGACTCTATTTTTGGGCCGACGGCGTGCGTGCATCCTGAAAACCGCGGACCGAAAACCTTGACGACAGTGCCGTAGCGCGTAGCATGCGATCAGAGGAAGCAAACGAAGGGGCACGATCGTAGGGGTGTGCGCACCCAAAAACGTGTGACGGCTTGCAGCCACGCACAGCGGCACCGATCGCAGGATCGAAGGGGTCCTAATTTTAGAGCATCGGCCGCCACAAATCGGACACCCCTTTTTCTCGTGTTGCGCTGCGTTCGCGTTGCTTAGTGATCGACTTTCGGCGTTCGTTAATTGTCGCTCTTAGCCGCGCACTGCACCGGTTTGGACCCCTTTCGCATATGGGGAACACCGCACGGCATCTCACACGGTTCGACATGTGGCGGCACCATAAACAGCCCGCTAAGATTTCAACGGATTATCCCGCTTTTGAAGTGATTTACCGCGCAAGCCCCGCAGTAGGCAGTAGGGGCGTCTGAAGTCGCCGGCCAATTTCGACGACCGCCGGGTCCAGATGTAAGAGCCGCCGGAAATGTACCAGCACACACGCACATGCACACACGCACATGCACACACGCCAATCTTCCGCCAAAGCGAATCAGCACATTATAAAGCCATCGTGTGCGACCCCTTTTCCCGTTCGGTGCATGGGCTTTTGGGTTTTTTGTTGTTGTTTTATTGTCACGGTAAAATAAACCGCCATGTTGTGCGTTGTTGGAGGTTTTCTTGCGATTTTTTCCACCTTGATTTTGGTATGTGTGTGTGTGTGCTAGGGAAGAAACAAATGCGAGAAATACTGATGCAGGAATACGCCCCAAAAACTGCACTAAAACCGGCGGTGCATCGAAAGTGCACATAAACGCATTGTGATGGTGGAGTGTCAACTGTCAAAGGTTACGGTTGATGGAAAAAATAAGAAGTTTAACGAAAAAATGGAGCTGTCTTACGTGTAGTTTGATTAGAATCGCTTCAATAGATCATTTAAAACTCTTTATCTAGCTTGTTTTACAAGTCTAGGCGACAGTGCTTGCCAACCTTGGCAGACAGTTTAATATACGTTCAATAGTTAAGCGAATAAGAATACCTCGTTTCATAATTAGCAGTTATTATTGTTATTCAATAAAATTATTCAAAAATATACAGGTACTCTAGCAGTTCAACACTGATTTCATGTACCAAAATCCGTAAAATACGTTCCAACAACATGAAGGACAACTCGAATGATATTTCACTGACTCGGCAACAACAGATGGATAAAATGCATCAGTTGACAACAGATGCTGTTAGTCGTGGTACGAACAACTGCTGTTTTTTTCATCTCTGATCATTCTAATTTGTGCGAACAATAACATCTACACATTCAATAAGTTTCTTTGTACTGTGTACTTTGTACATTGATTATTAATTTCCCTCATACATGCATTGACATTCAAATACACCTGACGTGCGAGTGTGCGTGTATGCTGTCATATTTAATTAAAATATCCAGCACCAACCGGGAGTGGAATTTCGGTGACTCACTCAACCGAACAATCAACGACCGCGATCGAACATTCCATTCACCGGGTATTGTCGTGCACATTCCACCGTTCGTTCACGGAGCGGTCACGAAACGATTGGAGGCCCGTGATTCACACGGCCGAAACGTTCAAGAATAGATCCGCTCCCGTGAAGACGCTCTCCTCCTGCATTCCAAGTCGCACGAAACACACGGAGGCAACGACACGCGGGGATGCGGACACGAAACGAACGCAGAAGGACAATGGGAACGTCTCCGATTACACCCGGTCCCGAAAAGAAAACTCTCTCTCTCTCGAACGGTACTGCCGTCCGTCGCTCCGTAACCGATAGCCAACTAGAAGTAGGGAAATGTGCTCGCAGGCGGGAAAACTCGGCTCCCGGATCGCATCTCTTCCGTTCTGATGACACTTCCTTCCTTTTGGCACCTTCTTCAACCCCCCCCCCTCCCTCATCAGGGCCCATCTCGAGGGTGCAATGCAGTCGATCGGTGCGTTCCCATCGCAACCGCCTTGTCCGGCTTGAGGCGAGGGCTGCTGCTGCTACTGCTGGCGACCAGTGAAGCGATGAAATGCACATGTGCACTCCGCATGGTTCGCGTGTGCGACGGTTGCATTTGCGTATCTCGTCTCCCGCCCGTGCCCCACCGTGGCCCACCGCAGTTTGGGGACTTCGAAGGACTTTCGAGACCGGAGAATGGACGACAGTGAGCAAGCCATCCCGAGCCAACAAGGTAGTCCACATCGGTCGGTGCATTTTTCCTTCAGACTATCCATCTCTCTCTGTCGCCGCTGCTGCGTCCCGCTAGGCACGGGAAGACGAGTTTTTTAGGAGAGGTTGACTTTTTTTCTTCTTCTTTTCCTCCTTTCCGTCCAAGCCGTGCGCTACCAACAACGTCACCGGTCCCGGTCGGAGGGACTTTTCCTTCGGCGTCCCGGCACCGGTTTCTCTGTTTCCTCCCGCAAGCATGCATTTGTTTTGTTTTCGATGACAGTATTTATGTGTATGCGTGTGTGTGTGTGTGTGCGTATGAGTGTGTCTGTGTGTGCATGTTAAACGGACGTGGCCGTGTGGACCAAGCTTCATTATGGTTTAAAAATGGTAACAACCGAATGGGAAAATCAACAAAAACACATCTCCCATCGTACTGCGGCGGGCAATGCCGGGGGCCAACAGGCCAAATGCACCACCCTTGCACCACCTTCACCCTCTCCACCCCTAGTGACATTCTAGTACAAATGTGTGTGTGTGTATGGAAACAGAAGGAAAATGAAAGAAAACCCCGTACCGTTCTGGGCTGTTGGGTTGGTCGGGGGGCCTTCGCCGTGGGTATAGATATTTTTACATCTTATCCCTCGTCCCAGGCAGCCAAGAAGCCACAAGCAACGCACGAGTAATGCACCGGTGCAGTAAGTGCATCGATGCACTCACTCACACCCAGCCTGCACTCTCGCACACACACATTGTGGGATGCATCCACTGGACAGCGTACAAGTGCGGTCGGTGTTTCAGTGGAATGGGAAAGTGGGAAACCGTGATGGAAAAGCCTGAACCAGAGCACCTTCTGGCTGCTGTACTTTCCGCTCTTTTCTACATTTTCTTTTCTGTCCTTTAAAATTGTTCGTCCTTCAGCTCGGGACAGGAAGCTGCTGCTGTTGCTGCTGCTGCTGGTTGTGCAAGAGGATGCACAAACGGCCAGGACGACGGCTCGTGCACCCTCGATAGGCTTGTCAGCGTGTAGGAGGAGGCACATTAACATTGAATGATGTCCACATTTGGTCCATATCGTCTCATGATTAAATGATGCAAGGAGTTTTGCCTTCTTTTTCTTCTTCGTTTAGTTAGAGAGCAAAGGGGAGTTTCTCCCTTTTTTTCTCGGACACGTTTCGTAGTGCCTGTGTGCGTTGTGCGTTAAGCGTGGGCTGGGTGTAGCGTTGAAGGTACGTGATACGGGTTGCTTAAGCTTTCGATAGAGCAGAACAGAGCAAAACAAGTATGAAAGAAAAAAGAAGTGTAAGTATTGTATTACAAAGTTTGTAGAATTGCGATTGATTTAATGCAAGATATGTTAAGTACTATTTTGTAGTGTTAAAAACTATGAAATTCTAATGTTTGGATACAATATTGCTGACATACAAAAAAGTAAGACATATAAATCTTTTGATAAACAAAAACATTTTTTTTAATTAATTATTATAGATGGTTTAATGAAACGCAGAATGCTTCAAAATTGTTATTTAAAGTAAATAGTTAAAATCAAACATTCAAACATTCAATAAAATAAAACTATAAAAACAAGTCTATAAGATTTGTAATAAAAATACTTTAATGTAAATTGAATGTTAAAAGAGGGTACAAATATGCATTCATTTTACCTTTTTAAAAGAGACTGAACTTTTCAAAAGCTCTTTTTTCATACAAAAAGTTGCCACAAGAGTGTAAAGAAGTACTGGAATTTTCAATAGCTGAATCTTTACAGAAACATTGCCCAATAAAGCAAAGGATACAAAGCGCACAGAACTAGCAGTAGATCTTTTACTCATTAAGCAAAGAAAGAGCTGACATATTTGATTAGCAACTAAGTAACCTTTCAATATCATAAACCAATGTTTAAAAGCTTTGTAATTCTGAATTGTCACACTGAAATGCTTATTATTTTTCTTTAGCGCAACAACCGTTGCTGGTCAAGGCCTGCTTGTACCAATTACAGGCTTGCCTATCAATGATTCTCATAGATGTTCTGTAGTAAGATAGTCAAGTTCCACGTATCGGTGGTATCCATACGGGGCTTGAACCCATGACGGACATATTGTTAAGTCTTGTGAGTTAACGACTCTACAACGGGATCGGATTGAAATACTTATTCAAATAAACATAAACATAGGAGCTACAAAAATAAGCTTAACTCCTCTAACTTAATCTACTTCCAAGTTGCCCTTCTTTGGACTCCAACGAAAGATACTGTGGGACCCATGTAATGAGTTGCGTTGGCTGAGTTTAGGTTTTGTTTGCTCTTTTTTTTGTTGCAATGATCCACCGCCAATTCATAAGGTACGATTTCCATTTCACTCCCCGTTCGGACTCGGTAAGGGGTCGTCCCAACCCAATCCAGTGGGATGATCTTGCGATGTCTCGTCTTTTTTCCATCTAAAAATTTGATCCCCACACCCTCTCTCTCTTTTTTTCTCCCTCACTCGATTGTCCGTGGAGTGCAATTGCACTGTGGCAGCAGTTGAGCAAGAAGGCAAAAAAACGTGCAGAACCCAACGATCAACCTCAGCCAGCGACTGTGTGAAGTGAAGTGTACAGCGAGTGCGGCGGTACATTTGACGCCCCAAACCGGAGCTTCACCGTGCGCGAAGTGATATATGGCTAGCAAACATGCGGAGTAGAATCTTTAGCCGTTTCGCAACTCGCAGCCAGGCACCGGGCGTATGTGTAGACCCCCTCCGCGTATGAGCGGCCGCTCCTGCGGTCTCTGAAGGGGATACCATTAGCAATAATCATTACCACCAACACACAACCACACACACACACACCAACAGCGTATGCTGGGGGTGTGTGAGAGTTTCGCTAACGGAGCAAAATAACTAAAAAAAACCCTCTGCAGTGCCAAACCACGGCATTACGTTTGAAAAACTGAAGAAACAGTAACAGTAAGGAGTTGCGCTGCGCTGAGTAAGATGAGGGTAGGGTGAGTGTGTGCATGTAAGCGCATCGAAAGGAGTGAGGATGGGACGGGCACACATGGGATTCACTTAGCCCAAACGGCTGGATGGGACGGACGGCGAACAAGACGACGCACGACGCACGAGTCCCGTTCCGGTAATGATCATTTAGTGCGGCGAGACCGGGCGGCTATGATCATGGATCGGCTTGATGATCGTTATTATTTAGAAATTTATGACGATGGCGTAAATTAATCGGCCTCAGCCGCCCCCTCCGTCCCGGAATCGAGGGCGATTTGTGAGATTTTTGTGTTTTGTTTCTTTTTTTTGTGTGTATGTGTTTACAAGCCGACCATGGTTTGCTTAGGTCAGATGCGGTTTCACTGCGCCAAACAGCCCACTGCCTTCTGCCTCATTCGGAGGTCTATCTTTAGTGAATGAAATATGCTGATATCGATCGATGGTGTATGAATGAACGCAACGGGGATCAATGAAGAGGATGATTTGGTTTTGATTTGAGGAAATGGCAAAAAACGTTTACAGAAATTGGAATTTTGATGTGTCAACGATATGCTTGAGTTAGTGCGAAACAACCAGGCTGTGTCCAGGCAACGTCTTTAGGTATTCGTAGCACCTAAACGAGTCATGTGAAGTGATTGATGTTGCAATTTTAATTTTATTATCACAATAAGTTACTTTCCATCAGGAAATGCTCTCCGAGATCATCTTAAATGTGATTCGTTGTTAACATTTTCTCTGTACGAAATGACTGTTATCTTAGTCTGCAGTTAAAATACCCTAGCACGACTACACTTTGGCAGAAAAAAAGCTTCTAGTATTTGTTTCAATATCTTCCCGAGATGAGCCACCATAGATTCCTTTCATCTAACCATTTCGGGAAGCAAATTAAGCAATCGACACAAATTCCTTTCATAAACCATCATTTGCAGCCACAGTTTGCGCGTGCTTACGCCATCGGAATGCTTTGCCAGCAGCAGCAGCAGCAGCAAGGAAGGAAGGCGCGCACACTATTAATCGATTGTTGCAATTGGATAAACAAAACCATCCCGTGCGCCCGACCGCCCGCCTCTGGGTACCGATTGCGGGTGCGATTCATTTATCATCACTTCATCGTTCAAGATTTGTGGTGCGATTAGATGGGCCACGAGGTAAAATCTGCGCCAAACGAACGAGCGAACGTTTGCTAAATGTTGTGAGCGTTACCATGACAGCTGGAGAAAATTGGAAGTTCGGGTTCGCGCTCGCGGATTAAACCATAGCGATGATGCTCCTAAGCTGGATAGTTGAACTGCCCTCGTTATGAGTAGCGCTGCGTGGCTGGTATGGCTTCAATTCTCGCAATTGATGACCTCCCCTATTCCTCCCCCCCACGGGTTAGCATTCGAAAGTGTCGCCAGAGGAAGCCCACCAGGAGCCTCATTGCGACGGCAGAGATCGTGGGGCCGCTTATGGACGGATCGTCGTGATCGGTGAGTTGGCGAGCAGCATTAAAGGCAGAGACAAACATTGCAACGATGATGTTAAGAAAAAAAAAGTACAAACCTTCTGATGATACCCTCAGTCTAACTAGACGCGACACTGTATTTCGCGATCGATTGCGCGGGAGGATTGCAGAACACACACACACAGGGCAGGCACAGGCGAAGAAGAATTGCTCGTGACTGCTTCCCACCGTCTTGATGGGCCCTTCGAAACTCCCGCCCCAATCCCGTATCTGATCGTTTGATATTTTCCTGGTGTGTATGGAAACGGAAAGGTTATTATTGATGGTCTCAATCGAGGGATTCTATCCTCCGACCAAGGTACGCCTCGCAGAATGCTGTCAACGGTTTGCGGGCACTCGTCCACGGCCAAGCCTACCGTTAAATGGCGGGCAGCGCGACGGGAGGAACGCACGAGCAACGCACATCTCCAATCCGCAAGCACACCACAGCGTAGCCACCCTTGAGCCACTGGTGGAGATGGGTACACTATTTCACGTGCTAGATCATTACCCGGCACACAAACTGCCTACAATTTGCGTGGTCAATTAAAAGCCGTTCGGCAGCCGTGGGCTGCCGCCGGGACAATGACTCACCCGACACGTCATGGGCTGCGACGCCTGCGAGCTGATGATGATGGTGTGCTGCTGATGTCGCTGCTCAAGTTGCTGCACGGTTCCATAGTGCACCTACCGTGGGCTAGCGGGACCTTTGCCGCAAAACCAACCCCAAGCCCCCAGGTGTTGTCGGGAAATTGACCGGAAAATCGGTCCCCGAAAGCTCCGAAAAACTCACCCCAAATCTCAAAGACCTTTGGCGCGCTCACCTTGGCTGCACCCGGAGGCCTCAAAATCTGTTCGTCCAGAAATGAGGTGCGATTAGTGCTTGCGTCTAGGCGTGTTCCTTTTGGGTGGTTTTTCCAACTGAACCAACTCTAATGCCTAATGCGTTTGCGATGAATCTGCCAATGTGCCGGTTTGTTTGTTTTTCGGAGATTTTGGTGTTTTTTTTTGCTATGCTGCGCCGCCTACTTGTGTCACCTGTCAACGAGCTGTCAGTTTGGGTGTTCTCTAGGCTGGAAAGACTGGAGCAGATAGGCGGTTTCATTTGGGAAGGGAACTAAATCGCTTAAACCCAACGGCATCTCGTGCGCGGGCAATCATCATCGTGCATCACCCCTGGAGGAGCCAAGCAGGAGCCGTCATCATCGTATCATCATGCGAAGAAGGGAGAGAGCGAGAACGAGAGAGTCCAAAGATAGATGCCCGCGCAAAGCCCGGCGAGGACAGCAAACTCCAATCATTGGTAATTACAGCGATTGAATTGCTCAGGTGCTCGCGCCTTTTCCTCGCCAAGGTGTTGGGTTGCGCTGCGCGAGCACGCGCGCACACTTGCACATACACACACACACGCACACCGATATGACAATCTATTATTTCTTGTTTCTAAGGGTTTGTTTGGGGTCCGCAACGGCTGACGGCTCATTTCCCGCGCTCTCCACCAGCGGCCAGGCGATGGTTCAACCCGTTCGCACCTGACTGACCTCGGCCCGACAAGCAAGCGCACGGTTCAAGATTGCCGTACTCGGCTCAGATAGGGAAAACCAGATGGAAACTGCCCGTGTGGGACAAAGTGACAGTTGTCGTGCGGTTATTTTCCACTTAATTTCCCAAAGTGCCGACGGAAAAGCAACGGAACTATAGGCCATGAACGCGCGATGTACCCGCTATGGGATGGGAACGATGGCCAGAATTACGACGAATGGGAAGCATCCCGCGCGGAAGACGCAGGTAAGGTAAACAAGATCCTAACTGTTGTTTTTAGCTGCTACTATTTTACGCATCAACTGTTCGATCGGTTGGATGACTCTTTGCTTGTTACTTTGACGCCATAGCTGTCCCTTTAAAGCCTTGATATTAGTATTTTGTCAATCTTGTCCGTTTCTGATGAAGGTGTGCTTCCACTGTCCACGGCAGATGGTGCTTCGGCCCATCTTGCTGGACACCATCGTTTACAAAGCACCATCGTCCCATTGAGACAAGTGCAATTTGTCCAGTCCAGCCAGGGCCGAAGCCAGACCCCATCCGGGCGTCTTACAGAGGGCGCCGGGGTCTTTCCGGCTTTCCGTTCCTCATCATAATCGGGCTCCGTGTTCCGGGCTTGTGGTCACGCTAAGTGTGCCCGACCATAGCGCACCGCAGAGGGTGTGTCTGTGTATGTGTGTGTATGAGCACGCTTTACCGACACGCCGACGACCGATTGTCATCGGAGTCCGGGAGTCCAGAGGCCCCCGGGAGTGCGTCTCCGGGCGATGTGGAGGGACGATAGCGTTTTTCTACCGCTAAACTTGGCGACTTACAGAGCCGTGGACACATAGACATAGTTTTCTATTTCTTGTTCCATCCGGGCCCCGTTCATAGTGAGTGGTTTTATCTGAAGCGCGAACAGGCGCACCACAAAAGCGCAAGCAAAAAAGAGTCTTTGCGGTGACGGACATAATTATGATGACAATACGGATCGCGTTCCGGTGCGCTACCGTCTTCCCGCTTGTCGACTTCCCCCTTCCCCCCCAACATTGATCGTCCGCTGATGAGACATTCAACATCCCAAGCGGACAAAGTAGGCAAATCTGAAACAAATAAAGCTCAGCAGCTAGCGTGCGCACGGGCCTAAAGTAGTGCAGATAATTGAACCTGCGGGAAGGAAGAAGATCTCCAGCCCAAAACCACGACCCTGTGTACTGAAGCCTGAAATTGAGTCCCCTACTCTACCTTTGCTTTCGAGAGTGACCTTTTCCCTTTGACTTTTGGAAGGGCCGGAGCGTGGCTGGGATCGTTCCAGCCCGCGCCGAATGATGGCGAACGGGCAAATGGGCACGACATTCCGAACAAGCCCACGAGCAGCTCGTCCCAAACGCCGCGACATTTATATAGGAATTGAAATCGACGTGTCGCAAACAGCAAACGCGAACCAACGAAGCAGTGCCATCGGTATCGCAATACAATTGGTTATGACATTGCGTTTGCATTCTGTGTCCTCGGGATGCAACTCAAACTCTGCTCTGCAAACAATCTATTTCTTGTCTGCGAGATCATGTGTAAAAGGGAAACCGCTGATAGCCAATGTGTCACCTCTGGGTCTGCAGCGAGGGATGTGCTGGAGATTAGAAAGGGTAGTTGCAGAGGGAACTATGCCCTTTCCGAGCGGTACGTGAGCACGGGAGGAACGTGCATGGAGCCTGGAACGCACGGAATGGAGGATCTCGAACAAGCCCAAATGTAGAAATGGCAATCAGTGCAAGGTGCAAACCCTGTGGGCCATTTCAAACCTTCTCCTAGCCATCTGCTTGCGATACGTGTATCACAACCAGCGAGGTCTCTTTGCGACGTAGTGTCAAGGAGGGTCAATCCTTCTCCCGGTTTCCCCTTTTTTTCTCCAGCTTTCAAGCTAGACGAAAGTTCTCGACTTCGACCTACAGCACATCACCCGTCCCATCCGTTACATCATCAGAGCTAGTGCCACCGCGTTGTCATCGTGAACGTCATCGTTTCAACCGATCGCACCACGACGCTGACAGCGACACGCGAGTTGGTGCCATCAGGCGCGAACATCGACGATTTTCGAGCAAAAAGCTCACCGTTACCCCTCGCACCGCATATCTCGACAAACGGCGTGCCGTGGGGAGTGGGATACTTTCGCGACTACAAATTGACGCTGATCGCGTACGGCGTGAACGATCGTGCGGTCTGAAACAAAACCAAACCCGCGATGCTGCGTTACGTGTTGCGATTTTCCTGCGGTTCATTTGCCCTCTCCCTCTCGGTCGCGTTTTGGCACAAAAGGTCGCCTTTCGTCGAAGGTGCGCGCATCTTCACGAGCATGACTTCAAGGCGCGCATCGATCGCGCACGAGCGAGTGAAGGTGACAGAAGGGCTGGCAAAGTTTTTGACCGAGAGGTGGATTTCGTTCACGGTGTGTGTGTGTGTTTTTGTTAGGCCAGCCGATCGGTCGTGATAATCGCGTGTCAACTCGTGCGCAAGAACATGCGTCGTTTGATGCATTCAAATGCACGACCACGCATATGCAGCCGTGTTTTTTTTTCTTTCTTGTCTGTGTTCGCTCGCGTGAAAGGCATTGTGCGTTTTGGGTGAGGAATTTGCAACGGTATGCAGTCACACCGTCGTCGACATTCCACCCTGATGGCATACACACACACAGACTGGCAGACGGTACAACTGCAACAGCAGTAGAACTGCAGGGTTGCTCTTTTGTGCGGCATTGCTGTCACTCAACACGAGGTCTGGAAGATGAGTTTGCGTTGCTAGTTCCGAGGGGTTACGATTTGAAAGGAGATCGCTCGTAAGGTAGCTGAGTGTAGAGTAGAATGTTGATAAAATCGAACGGCCAAGGTTACGATTGATCTTCGTTATTCGATACATGCTGCTGTCCGGGACAGCATACATTGGCGGGACAGTTTTGACAGGTCGCGTTGCACAGATCGGACGGTTGCAGATAATGATAATGCGTCTTGCCGTTGCTGGTGACTGTGCCGATGCATAGACACCTTTGTCTGGGCTGAACGCTTTGACAGAACGTGACAAATTGGATCAATAAACGCAGTCTTGCACAATAGTGCGGTAGCTGTTGAACTGCTGGAAGGTGTTAAGAACATCTGCCATTGATCCACTTTTTTAGATTATGATTCATTTTGCTGAGCGACATCTTGAAGAAGAAATTGTTCCTCAATGAAATACTCAGATTTTTTAGAATAAAAACCACAGCATGTCCCTCTATTTACTTTTATGAAACATTTCACCAATTCAACCAATTCAGCTGTCTCAAGTGACCACAGCCACAAATTGCTTGAAGTATTCAATCAATCCAACATCCCACCCAACGGACATGCTATTTTGCACAATCATATTTAAATCATGCCGCACTCCAACCATCCTCGTCACTCTTTTATGATGCTCCACCTCGCCAATTGAACCGGTGCGGTAAGAGGTGGCAGTAAATCTATTATCCCAGCTTTTCGCTTAAACGCGGTCAGTCGCAGACAACAGTCGCACGGAACAGCTCGCAAATGGCAGGCCACAAACTGCCACCGGCCTTCCATAACATCGATAGTTTATAGTTTGGTTGATTTATTTACCATTTCTCCTGGAACCATCATCACCGTGCGGCCAAACCGGGCCAAACGGATGCCAAAACGGCAGCATCGATTCTTTCACCATCCGACCGGGTCCGACTGGGGGGACGACGATTTACACCGGCAGAATTATGGAAAGCACCCCGAAGCACCTGGGGTGTCGAACAGCAGAAACCACCGGTGGTGTTCAATTTAGCATAATAACTCATTACTGGGCTGCCCGCGAGTCCGGCACGGCAAAGCAAAAGCGGATGCCGAGCATCGGAAAGCCACAGAAGCAACGCATCCTCAAGCCAGCTCCGGTTGATGGCTGGTGAAGCGTGAAGCAGCCGCAAGCACCAAACGCTTACCGAAAGCGATAAAGCCGTTTCCATACCGCGCGGACGGTGGTTGATGATAGGCAATTGATCCGTGCGCTGGGTTGCGATGGTAAGCGGCAAACCAGCGGCCGGCGATCAATGTTTCCCGCAGCAACTCCCGCGTGTCTACCGTGCCGGGACACGGGAATCGATCCCAGCCAGGGCCTGGATGAGGAACGGTGGTCAGGGGTTTGTGTTTTGCCCGTCCGTTTCGGGCGCTTTTGATTAATGAAAGTGGTTGGTTCGGGGTTTGGCGGCGATTGCGTCAAAGCCGTTTGGTTGAATAAATATTTTCACTCAACCGATGCGGATGTGTATCCCATTCCCTTTTTTCTACCGGTATCGCAGATATAGATTCGATTTTCCAACCTTTCTGACCTCCGGCTTGATGATCAAGATCGGCTAGTTCGAGCCGAGCACGGGAAGGCAAAGGAACGCCGGGCGAAATTGGATCCTGAACGGAGAAATTGTAGCAAGTCATCGGGCCGATCGAATAACTGGCCGGCCAAAGGACCTCCTTGGCATATCCTTGCATGTCTTGCCGAAATTCGCTCGTTAAGGATACTGGTAAATCCCGCCGGTCGGCAATCGCCTGATCGTTCCGTGGCCTTTCGAACTCATTCGGCAAGGTGAGAGCGGACTTTTTTTCCATTAATTTCCGTTAGTTCCAGTCGGTTAGAGGACGCACGGTGGGTGAAAAGAATTGAACAGAAATTTCACCACGTCATCGTGGCGAGATTTGTTGGAGCACAGCGCACCGGAGTGAGGGCCCGTTTTGGCCCGGTGTTTGGTACGACTTTGCCTTTGTTGTCCGAACGACAATTGCGTTTGGCAGAGCATCAGCCCTGGTCAGCGCGTACCACTGTCGAGCGATGGCACGAATGAAACAATAATTCCCATGATTGATGATACCTTGGGCAGAGTGTGGAATCGGAAAAGCATAACGCGTTTCAACACTGAAACGTGCAATTCAACTGCTCAATCATCGTCCACCGTCCATCGGAATATGTCACGCTGGTGTGCTTGGCCAGACCACCGGCCAGTCATCAACCCACACACACACACACAAAACGCTTTATTATTTTTGAAGGTCCTGCGCAACGTTGCCCAAAATGCTTTCACCTTGTCACGTTGTATCGCCGTATCGTCTTACCCCGGGAGAGGATAATCCTTATTATCGTTGTCCTTATTAGCCGGCATAATGACACTCTGCTGTGAAAACAAACGTTCGCTTACAGCTCGTGTGATCCTCTATGTGTGCGTGTATGTCGATGATGGGATTGCTCGCTGTACATATCCATCTAAGGAGTAAATAATTGTCCCCGGCTTTTTTGCCTTAGCCTTAGCATGCTGAATGTGAAATCGGAGAAAAGAAATGCGTTCCTTTGTCGCCTCAATTGTCCAAAGACCCGAAGAGGTACGTGGAGGGTTATTCTGAGGCAAGGCTGGAAATAATCCACTAATGCCATGCGAGAAAAAAAAAAACTACATCTCCCACACACGCAAACACACACAGCGTGCCCGAAGATCGATAAGCATCAGTTGCGAGAGGTCCTTACCGAAAAGGTCCTCCAGCGCGTTTGCAACGGCCGGCGGTGCGGGTCAGACGGGCAGAGGACGCAGCACCGGGGACTGAAGAAGCAAAATTACGCTTATTAGTTGAGAAAAGTGGCACTCGACGTGGCCGCCGAACGCAACCCAACAAAGGAATGTGGCCGGAGAAGGAGCGACAACAACGACGGCAACAAGAACAACAACAACAACAACAACAAAAATCTCTCGCTTTTCTATTGCAACACAAACCTCCTACAATGGAACACCGTGCGGTGCGGTGCAGCGCTTACCTGTGCCATTGTGCACACCCGGGGACAGTGCACGGGACGGACGGGCACGGACTGCATCGAGTGCAATGGGCGGAAAATGTAAATGTGAACGTTGCAAAAAGGCGGAAACTCCTCTTCAACCAGCATCTGACGGATGGATGAAGATGGACAGAAACAGTTCAATGAGTTTAGTGACAGTCGATGATGGTGATGATGGATCGCAGGATTGCGTTTCTGGAAAGCCTCGGACGGGACCACTCGATCGGGTCTTTTTATCCCGGTGCAAGCCCGTGCAGGCGAACGTTTGGCATTGCAACATCGCTTCGATCGTTCCCAAGCTGATAAGGGGATGAGTTTGCTCTACTTGGAGACTGTGTTGTGATCCAACTCGGTTCCCAATGTTTGCAAACAACCGTTCGGTGATCTGTGACAGAGATGAGCTGATAGAAGGGACCCATTTTGACCATTGTTTGGCAGAATAATCTAATCCTGCCGGGTCGGGAGCCTTCACAGACAGTTCCGATCACTATCAACGCGTAGTCCACGTGAGAAACGTGAGATGTCATTAGCTCGGCAGTGTTTAGGGCAATAAGAGTAGGAGATAAGGTTCCTGCGCGAGCATCCTTCATTCATGAAGATCTCGTTGCAGCACTCAACTTCCTGTGCATCTTCCGAGGCGACTTTCGACAAAAAAAAAACCTTACTGCACGAGAGAAAGCCAAACAAAGTGTATCCAAATGGCGTCGAACACACCCATTGAAGTCAAGTGAAGTGCCCCATTCATCTTGGGTTGTCTACCCTACTGGGACGGACACGATGTTCCGATGTCTTGTTCTCGATCCTGTTGGACCTCGGACGTCTCTTCCTTTCCATTTTGTCTGCCCCAACCGGTGGTACATTATTCTGGGGCGCTGCCTCCCCCAACCTCCCCCCACTCATGCTCTTCTTCCAAACGATCTCCAAAGCCCATTGAACGCCTACGCGCTTACGAAAGTTCTAACCGATCGATGCTTTTGTTTCCACTCGGTGCCCTCTGACCTCCGCCGCGTTTGCTATGCCCACCCACCGTAAAGAGGAACGGGGTTGGGCCTGGCTCGTCGCCGTCGTCGATTATGTTGTGTCCCGGCTGCCTTTCCCGAATGGACGGCGGACCATTGGATGACGATCGGTGTACGATATGGATTGGCTCCGGACCCGGCCCCAAGACAATGTTCTGCAACAAGGTGGAGTTGCAGCACGACCGTCGGTCCACTCCTTTCAATTGCTGGTTGGGGCACACATACACACACACATACACACACACTCAGGGAACCGATCACCGTCCTCATCATCTTCACCATCATCATCGGCGTCGTTGCCGTAGACGTTGTCAAAAGCGGAGCGGACTCAACAGCGCGACAGCCTCCAACACTTCCTCAGCCGTCTTTCCATCCGCCCACCATCATCCCTTTGGGACCCCAGGTTTGCCCAGCTCTTTAATCACATTATTTTACATACAATGGACATCTGACTTCATTGTGTCATTTCCTATAAAAGCGTCTATTTTTCTCGCCACTCGCCCATTGCAGCCCTTTCCGCTGGTTGGTCCCGCGGGTCGCAACCGGGACTTGTTATTATTACCTTTCATGTATGCGTACATGTTGTCTTTGATTTTTTTTTTTAGTTGCTGTTCGCTGGAGCTCTCTCCCCGGTTTGCTGGCAGCGTTGCGTTGGAATTGTAGTTTTTTTTTCGCTCTTTTGTCGAGAAAATACTGGGTGGAGGTGTGGAACCGGCTATGGATGGATATGAATGAAATTGGATGGACCGTACTCCTCTCTCTCTCTCTCTTTCTCTTTCTTCATCCCTCCGAGCCTGCGACGCGGCGCGTCTTTTGCTCGTTTTGCTCGACCGTGTGTTTTACAACACGCAATTGCTTGTTTCGCGTTTTGGGATCGTGCAGTGCCTGAGAGGGTTTGGTCCGATTTGCCGCTGATGGATGTTGTTGTGCGGAAAAAATGGCTATTTTTGGAGACAACTAAATGAGGACATATTATGTCAAGAAATTGTATGAAGTTGTACCAATCTTTGGATACTCGCCACGGCCTTCACTGTATCCAATAAAGCTGTTCAATTTATTTGACCTCTACGGTGTTTTCTACTTGTCTATGACCTGATTTTGGTGACGACGTACTGCATCAGCATGTCACAAAGTGTCGAAAAACTATGTTTTACTGTTTAGAAAAAGGGATACTCTGTTACAACAAATAACCTCTTTAACATGACAGGTTAGTGTCCTGAAACTGTGTTCTTTATCACGTTCCTCATGTTCTTTAGAATCAAATTCTATACAGGAAGAAAGATAACGTTCTAAACATTTATAACTGACTTGCATTATTTTACTTAATTCTTCAGGAATTTTTCAGATGTCGACTTCCGTGCACTCTTTATCAATAACTACGATTTTGATCAGCGCCCTTATCTGCACCCCATTCTTCACCTTGTTCACTTCTAGCTCCATCCCAGGAAAAGTCCACCTGCCATTAGAATGAAGCAAAACGCTCGATCCGAAAAGGCAGCTCAGGGGGCCGCTCACAGAACGGAATGAGCGTCCAGTAAATCACCTTCATTCAAGGTGCACACCACGACCGTTAAAATTAGTGAAACCGTTAGCCTATATCGCCAATAATAACAATAATAACAATAATAGTAACGAGAGCGCTGCTCAAAATGGCAGCTCAAGATGGTGCTGCTCGTGCCTAAAGTACGCGGGCGAACACTTTAAGCGCTAAGCGGGATCGAGGATTTGATCGACCGCCGCGCAGACGACACGCACTGGCACCGACGGGATGATGACGAAGCTTCCCCCGGTTGGATCGCACACTGACGTTTAATGCACCCAGCTTCAACTTCACACACAAACACTGACCGCGAGGAGGAAGCAGGAGGGGGTACCAGAGGTCGGGACAATCAATTCGATTATCTTTCCACCAACCGTTTGCTGCACTGGCGCGCTGCTGCGGTCACGCTATTTCGAGCGATCGGATCGGTGTGGTTGTCCGGAACGAACGCTGCCGGGTTGCGCTGGTAAGAAGAAGCTCGCTTCTGGTGCCCCGTGTTGTCCCGTGTTGTTTCGTACTAGCCATCCGGGCGTCAATTATGGTTCGGTATGATCCTCGGCTGAATGGAGCGCTTTTGCAGCGAAACGGGACACGGGGAAAGCACCGAAAGACCGAGGTGCGAGGTGAGCTATAAATTTAATGTGATAATGATGGGCTTGCCGGGACGGGGCCCAGCTGTGAAGGTGTGCAATATTTAACACTTGCGATAAAAATCTACCATAATTCAGCTGGCACTTCCTCTCCTCCTCCCCCGTGACACCACAGCACAGGACCTGTGTTGGAGTTATTGAAAATGCATTCAGAGCATGCACTGTGGGAGCGACGGAATTCAAAGCGCCCGGATTACTGTAGCCGGCGGTTACCGGTTCGCTACTTTGTTCCCGCCCGGCTGGCCAGATCGGTGGAGTTTATCAATTTGCAGCGCCAACGCTTGGGGGCGTTCGGTTGGTGTCTCGGCACCACTCGCTACTTGATCGTTTTTGTTGTACTAAAGTGTGTGGTGCACAATGGGGCTTGCGTCAAGCACCTGACCGGAGGAGAATGCCGTGCGACGATTATGCTGGTCAGCGGATGACGGAAGCACAGGGCGGAAGGTGCTGGGCATAAAATTAGAAGCAACGGTATCGAGAACACAACAGTTATGATCGAGGCATTCTTTGCTGTGGCGTTGCAGTAACAGAAAAAAGTGCGCATTATTAGGAGGTTTAATTTAATCAGTAAAGAAGCTTAAAATGCTTAAAATGCAATAAATCACTAGGAAAATGTGTAACAACTTGATTGTGCAGTGAGCTCCAGACCGCTTTGAGCATGAGCATAAATTAATTTTATGTGAAATATGTTGCTTCTGGCGATGTTAATGTTAAACTGAAGCGTGTAATAGTGCATGAAATTGATAATCATTGGTCGATAATTGATAGGGAAAGCCTTCTTGGGGTGATGAATTTATTGGTTCAATATTAGAGCCCCTGTACGGAAGCGCATGTTTCAATTTAGACCTTTTCTCCTGATGAAGAGATTGAGGTTTTGAAAACATTAAGAGTACGTTGTGCAGTCATCGGAATACAATCTTACCATATCGGAGAGGATGCTTTCTAGTTTTTCTCCTGCAAGAAAAAAGGGAAGATATCTTAAACAAAGTAGGAAAAGGAACTATAAATTACGAAAAGGTAAGAATTTTATGAGGTCCTTCGAAAGTGGGATTGTCTGGACTCCTTAACAAAAATGTCGTAGCACCAAGCCAATATTGGCCAATCTGCTGATGTAATTCCATTATAGTTGCTAGTGCTAGTCAAGGATTGGCAAAACGACCTACCGTTTCAACATTTTGTCGCGATCACGTACCTAATAGATAAACAGGGAATTTAACATAAAAATCTGTGCTTTCAAAGGTAGATAACCTCTGCTGGTGACACGTGAACCTGACAGAAAACACGTACCGTCTTCTGTGTTCTTACAACCCTACTGTCGGACGCAACCGTCACTCAAAAGCCAGCGAGAGTCGTCACCACGTTTCCGAAAGACCGGTCCTAAGGCAAACCAACACACCGGGATCGTGCCGGGCCCATTTGGTGGCTCTAAAAGAGTAAATAAAATTAGCCACAGATACAGCCGACAGTGTGTATGTCTACTGCCCCTGCATATGTAATCACCTGCAGCAGGGCACCGGTTCGATGCACCATCACACCACCCAACATGTCGCTGTTTTTTGTTGTGGGCATACCTTCATGCACTTTTCCCGGGCAGTGCCTGGAGTTCGTGCTCGTGTTGAACTTTTCCCGGGCCAAAGCTGGAAGCAGCTCTATACTTTCGCGTGCGCTTTCAGGGGCTTCACTGCCCCGGTAAGGTACCCACTGCATGGTAGGGAATGCGAATGACGCCTGATTATTACCACCGGACTGGACAGCTGCTTCTGCTTCGGGATCGCCACGGCAAAAGGGCATCACCGTCACTGCAGCAGCGTCTGACCAGCGACGCTCGTGCGAAATTTGCCCTCCCCAATCGTCGTCTTCAGCGGGTGAACAAATTTCTCACGCCGGGCATGGGTCTGCATTGAATTTTTGTGTTTACTTTTATTATTAGCTTAAATTTCATACTGCGTCACGATTTTTTCACCTCTCGGGCTAATGCTTTCCGTGGTGCTTGCATCGCTTTCCGCTCCCATTGCGGGTGAGAATGCACCCGTTCATGGGATCGAAGGGGGGAGTTTTCGTTCGCTTTCATTTACCGAGCAACAGCAGCAGCAGCAGCAGCAGTTGGGGGAAGATATTGACTTTTGATAAGCACACAGTACCTAAACAATGTGTCAGCTCGACTTACACTTAACCAAGCTGGTACGGGTACTGGGTAAGAAGCAGAGGAGGTTTGGAATTAGACTCACGAGCATAAAAGCTTCGAACCGCACAAATGGCACCGTAAGTTCGCGTTAGTTTGGAAGCGGGGTTTTTTTTTCGAAATCAAAAGTAATGCTCCCGGAGTTGTAGTAGAGCAAACCCCGTTCCAGCCGCCCGTACCGTACAGAAGCGCAAGAAGTGGGCCATTGGGTGGAAGAATCCCTTTGTGGTGGCCACCGGTGCCTGTCGAAACAATTGCCAACCGATGGCGTCTACGGTGGTTGGGGTTTCGGTTTGGCTAATCCGTGATTTTGGGGAATGGTTCCAGGGGTTCAAGTCACTCGAACCGTACTCCTCCTCCCTTTTGCGAATGATTCATTCGGCATTTCGATTGAGTCTCGGGCTTTTTTCCCGAGTCCCTGGCGCGATGTCTAGGGTGTCCCGTGTGGTGGTTTGGAGCTTTTTTCTATTTTGTTTGTCCGCTCTTAATTGGACCGGACATAATGAGATGGCGGGACCGTGGATTCGGATACGGCGAACTGAATGAAAGGTCATGACTTTGGGCTTTACGGAGGCGTGGGAGAGTTGCGAGTTTTCTTTTTTGTTTTCGCTAGGATTTGTAAGGCGGGTGGAAGGAATACTAGAAAAATGGTTCGACAGAATGGCACTACGAGTGAATGAGTTCCTCTGGGACTCTTAATGACGATTGAGCAGAGGCTAGAAGGAGTTAACAATGAGGTTTGAATCTAATTGTTTGATTGGAGTGACTGATTGAAACATTAGGAGTGAAAGACAGAAACATTTCTTGTATTAATAATGGTCGTTGGTTTATATTGATTGAACAGAGCTGCTGCTAAGACTACTTGGAATTTTCACCTTCTTACTGTACCACTCTTATGATACCTGCAATATCGTTGCAAGAAGTCATTATAAAACATTTAAATCCGATTGCAGTTTAACTTGTTGCATTAATTCCACTTCGAAAATCCTTTCATCTTTATGACTCAATGCTCATCTTGCCTAGGATCAACCCTTCTTCAATGACACTCAGCGGTAGCATCATCATCATCATCATCAGCGAATAGTATCACAATTTTCTACGGCACTTCAGAAATGGATCCCACTCGTCACGGGATCATCTTCGATTTATCCATTTCCACTGTCGCATTTCCACCGGTTCTATCATCGATCATCGGGCCAGCAATTATTGCGCCAGCTTCCGCGCCATATCGTTTTGCCCCATTAATTGGCACCCTTCCGCTACCACCTCGTTTAGCTGAGGGTTTAGAGCTCACAACACTCGCTCTCCAATTAAAGCTACCGCAGTTGAATGAACGGCTTGCAGAACTTGGGTCGTGTGTACGGTACGTCTTCTTCAGTGGCTGCTGATACGGCATCCCTCCTCGCACCGAAGGGTGTCACCGAGCGAGTGTCACATCCCACGGCGTCACGTTATGCAGCTGCCCACTCGCAATCACCGACACCCACCCGACCGCGAATCACGGGTCGGGTGTTGACTGGTGCAACGACGGATGCCCGCCACACCATCGAGACCAACCGAGACATACGGTCTGGGAACGGTCACAGCCACCGATGAGTGTGTGTGTGTGTGTTTGTGTGTTTGTTAAGCAAACTTTGGCGAGTATTGCACCGTGCCGCCCGTTCGACGGGATTCCTTTCACTTGCGCCCAGCAAAACACTCGTAAGATTAATGATCCGTACGGCAAGGGCACAATGCCGACAGCCGGGGGTTAAAACGAGACCAAAGCACGGCGCATCAAACGGCGCGCGCGCGCGTTCGCGTATGGTTATCGTGCATTTGCATCGCCGCTTATCGCGCACCCCGGTGGCCCCCCGCCAGTGGTACCCGGTTGGAACCAGTGTGCGAACAGGTTCCGAAATTTATTTGATACCAGCGATACGGAGCAAAAGTTGAACGATTCTGCTAGACTGTTGGTGTTGGCTGGCGCTTCAGGTACACTCCCGGCACTTTGGCGCGGAAACCGACCACCCGTCTTGTGGAGTGGTTTCAAAAGAAAAATGACTCGCGACTGCTTGCACAACTCCACACCAATGTGCCGCTGCAAAACTCATCCGCAAAAGAACGGCACTAATTTTCCCTACTCTTTTTTTCGCTCCCCCTCTAGAAGGTGCAAATTCAAGACAATTCAGCCGAATCATGAGGGTACTTAGTAGTTATTTTAAAAAAAACCGAAAAGCGGTTTACGGTAGAGTTGAGGTTTGGCCGATCGGTTCTTTGATAAGGATACGTTCCTGCCGTGCTAGCTGGTAGGGAGGGACATTCTACGGTGGCTTTTTGGTATCTTCACAGTTCTAGAAAGAGTTCCGTCGTGGGCTCGTAAAGTTATGAAAGCAGCTTCTTGAGGTTCTTATTTGTTTATTCTTTCTTACAAAGATACTGGAGGGACAGTTTTGTCACGTCCAGATGGTTGGTTGGCTGAAATGAGTCAAACATTAGAGACGAAGTTTCGCTGTATCGCTCTCACACATCATTCTTTGTGATGAATTTAATTAAAGTTCAGTAGAGCGAAGTAAAAAGTTTACCCTGTCCAGCAGACAGTGAAATGAAGAAAGTTTGACCCTTATGTGTTTCATACAAAATGCTCATGACGGACACATTTTAAAGCATATTTGGTCTTGAGAAAAATGTTTAGAACAGTGAAAACCTTGTTGAGCAACGTAAATTACTTTAATATCCTACTCAACTCCATCTCTTATTATTTGACCTCAATTAACAGCTGGTACGAGCATCCTCCCTTTTCGGTGAATGCGCTTGCTTTGACTACACTTCCTCGTGGAAGTTCCCCATTCCGCAGAAGATATCGCACAAGCACAAGGAATACTCGATTGCATTGATCATCGTTCTTTGGGCTCGCACGCGCACGCGTTGCATCTCGTTCGAGTAGGTGGAATGGATCCGATCCTCTCTACGACTCTGTTATTTTGCAACCTTTCCCCGTACGATCGCTCGTTGAAGTCTTTTGTATCGTTTCGTTATGTTCGCCCCGTTCGCTGCAGCGGCAGAACGCACTCCGGTCATGATGGTATCTAATCGATAGTTTCCCATTCCCAAACAATCATCCTCAAACGCCCACGTAACTCACATGAGACATGTGAGTGTGTATGTATGTGTGTGTACACATGTGGGGTGGAAAATTCGTTCATTATTATTGCTACGAACGGTGATGATCATATATACCTCCCCACACACACACACACACACATGCGGTATAAATATTGAATTGGCACGATTTTCAACCGACCACGAGCGGAAGATGCACACCTTCTTTACGTTGGCGCTCGTGCGAGCGCTCGTCCAAGCAGCTAGGGCTGACTTCAGGAGGTCCACGCGAAACGTGGCTGCTGCTGATGCAAGAAGACGCTTCCTTTTCACTTTCCAGTGCCAGGTTGGCTGTTGGGACGGACGGAGTGTGACAGATCTTCGGTACCGGCAAAGCTCGAGTCATGAAATTCGTGCAGAAATCAGCGAGTAACGGTAAGGCACCGACCGGCCACACTATGGGAGTGGAGTGTCTACAGGTGGTGGCCAAATTGTTGTATTTTTTTGAGGCTGTTGCCATCAACTTCTTAAGTTTTACACAAAAATTCTAGCTCTGTGAGATGAGATCTTAAAAGAAGCTCTACGAGATTCCTAAAAGCTCTCAGAAACTTGAGCTCACCTTATTAGGGAACTTAAATATACAAACAATGATAAGTGTACAGCCACATCCCATAGTGACAGTGCATCCAATTCTAATAGGGCACTATTCCGACATCACCGCTATCTAACTGTTTGTTCACCGCTTCTGCCGAGCTGAGGGTTTTTTTTCATTCTCACGTCACAATCACCTCGTCGTTGGACCACGGCGTGGGCCTCTGCCAGCCAGATCCACCCAAACACACCCGCACCCGCTGCCAGGTTGGCTTTCCCGGGCGTCAGAAGACGAGCCGCAAGGATTGAGCTCGTGGGATTGGGACTGAATTTGTTATGATAATTTGGACTAAACATGCATGAATCTGGGTCTCTTGGTCATGATGCTGCACGTGTCTGCGTGTGAGAGTGTATCTGTGTGCGAGCTCTGTTTGTAAGTTTTTGCGCTGGCGGTGTCAAATTAATTGAAATCTGCACGAGTCCGGCGATGGCACGAACTGCCCATTAGGTGGGCTTCGCCGGACGAAACGGTGAAAGAACGAACGTCTTCGGTGACTGTGCATTTGCTTCAACCCCATCCCCATCCCGGGGTCGGTGATTTGTCCACGCGAGGCAGATGCAACCCGTCGCATTGACAAATAAATTTCCATCTCTCTCCCCTCCCCCATGCGACCAAGCGCTAATGACGTGCCGTGCCGGGTCCGTGTGCAATCACTCACAATTGAAGCGACTTTTCAGCACCAACCGGGGGGGTACGGGACAATTAATCATGTCCGCCCCACAGGAACGGTTTGGAAAGAGATCGCTTCACCGGTCCGGTCACCGATGCAAAGGGTATGCCGCAAAACGTCTTCACACCCCCCCCAAAACGATGTGCCCGAACGAAGTGCCGTGATGGATACATTCTTCGGCGGGGAACTGTACCGAAAGGCACGGCTCGGAGAATGTCACCGTGTGACACCCGCACCTCTTCGCGGCTGAGACAAGGATGGGTCCGACATTCCGGCCGCTATGCTCCGTCCTCGAACCAATCCCTTGTGCGAACTTTTCGGGGGGGCAAATGGGAGCGATGGGAAGCTTTCGCAGAGCCACACATTCCTCGGGCTCTTTGGAAAATTGAGTTATTCACGAGTTACGCGCGCGCGCGCACCCCCGAAACTCGCGTTGCGCCCTTGTTAGGGATGGGAGCATCACGCGGTTGGCAGAAGAAGCACACTGAAAAAAAAAATCGAACCTTTTTTGAATGCGTCTCTCCCTGCGTGCCGCCATCTAGCTATCATCGCCCCACGAAGCACTATAACGCGTAGTAAATGTCGTGTGCGAAAAAAAAGCGTCACGCCGGAACGGGCCAACGGAGGCTGTCGTGTTCTCATGCTCTGGACACCTCTTCGTTCGCGAAAAATGGGTGTACACGTAAATGGTAAGTACAAGCGATTCTTGAATGAAATCGTTCCGCCTGTACGTCGGGCAGAAAGGGCGCATACAAGACAACAGAGGGAGAAGAAGCGAAAAAACACTCAACATCGCTTCGACAACCAACGACGGCACGCAACACGCGAAACGTAACGAGCCGACCAGCCGTGCGCGGCCAAGGGTCAAACGGTTGAATGATTCGTGGGACGCTGTACGAAACATCGCGCGTCCCTGGGCTCACCGTGCCACCGACCCCCTGATCCATAGCGATCAGCGTAAGGCAAGGTGTTAAACGATTTGTTATTTCTTGCGTTCACGCGAAAAAGCTCTCGCGCGATCAGTTTGCTCGCTGCTGCGCGATCGATCGGAAGGTGGGCAATAAATATTCAACGACAATTGCTGTCCCATTTGTGTGGCATCCTGCTGGGCATTGGAAATCAAAAAGGGTTGGAAGGGAGGAAGGGTTGGTGAGAGGGACAGGGATTTTGCGGTAGCTTATGGTGATAATCGTGCCGATCAATACAGTTTTACGGCTGCTGCTGCTGCTGCTGCTGCTGCCGCTGAGATGAAGCCCGCCCGTAGATCGATCGGGAATGGGAAATGGATGTTTCGATTGTGATCGCGAGATGTATTGTTGTGTTAAGTGTTTTCGATGTTGAAATGAAATTAATCATGGCGGGAAATTGGTTAATATGTGAATAGCGCTTTTGATTGGTCCTCGATTGTTTGGGGTTGTTTGAACGGGTTTATTTAATAAATGGAAAAATATGTTTTATTTACTGTACTATATCGTTGACAAGTAAATAGCTGGTCAATGTAATGAATCTCTCTTAGTGAACCTTGACAAAGTAAGCAAAGCAACACCATTTCCTAGAAAGAATTGAACAACCTTCACTCTTCTTGGTGTGTATCTACATCGTTTCCGCTGCAATTGTTGTAATTGAACAAACAACAAACAGCAAATAGTCTAGCATAACCCAATTAAGGCACCGGAGACGATCTCGAACCCGCTGGTCAACAATGCTGGTACCGACCACCTACGTGCTGTTTTCTCCTGCTCACCTCAACGCCACAATTCGGTGGCATCTTTCTAATCTGTTAACATTTTCCCGCCGTACATGATCTGTTAACATTTTCGTCGAGCCGATGTGAACGGTGGCGACGGAAGAGTCATCGATCCTGCGCGCGACATGTAAGGAGCGATGTCCATGCACGTGTTCCGCCGGATCCCTGGATCGCCCTGCCACATCCAGGGCTTTACCGCGTGGAGTCGCTGCTTTCCCACCACCACCATGGCCGGAAACATGTGAGCGTTCACCAACACAACGGTGCAGCAGCATAGCAGTAACACAAAAATCCGCACAAACCGCTACCACCTATATCGGCCGGCACTGGGAAACGGTGTTTATGCAAATTAAACACCGATCTCGTCCGCGCTTTTGCACTGCGCGTGCTTATGCTTTTGTTCTTTGCGAACCGTTTTGCCGGAGACGAGGAGTTGTGTACGGCCTTTATGTTGTGGCACTGTTGTTGGAGCCGTTTCCCGCACCCAGCACTGGGGAGTTACGCCCCCGACGCTTGGCGAAGATGAATTCTCGTGTCGCTGCTTTCCGAAATGGTAAAACAATTTTATTATGTTGTTACCGTTTTCACCGTTGCCGAACGCCCCGCTGACAGCTTTCCTCACCACACAAACACACACAGAGGCTCGATTCCAAAACGGGTGCAAACTTGTTAAAATAAAATAAAAACTAAATCGTGTTCTGTGTCTTTGCAGCGCTTCTGCAATTTCACCCTTTTCCGCCCTTTTTGCACGTTTGAGCGGCTGTGTGATGGGAACGGATGAGATGATGGAGGTCGTCCCGTCGGTTTGTTTTACGGAATGATTGAGATCATCTTATGGGATGGCGGGGTAGGAGCTGTTGGAGCGCACGGGAAAGGAAATACAATACAATCGTGGGTGGAAGGGCAATTATATATTAGACATTTGTCTTCTGCCGGAGCAAATCGATCGTTTGATACGGAGATGCCCAGGTTTTAAGGGGTGTCTAAAGAATACCAAAAAAGGCTAGTGAAGTTAAAGGGATCTTAAACTGCAATTAGAGTCAATTTCTTCTAGTATTACTCTAATTTCATATTCATTGTTCATAAAACCATTCTTTGGAGCATCTTTTCTCGAACATCAATTAAAAGCAAAAGGATCTTCTCAAACTATTTCGGCGTTGAACGTGATCGTAACGACTTCAAGGCGACTGAGGGCGAAACTCTATTGAACGCCTTCGCTTTCAAGCCTCCACGTCACAGAATGGAAAGATCACGAGACCTTCGTACGGGGCTATTGCAGCCAGGTATTGCAGAATTGGTCCATTCGCTTCGCGTTGCCCTTCCTCTCGACCTGGCACACTCGATCGGGACGGCACCAAGGGATGGGGCCAACCGATCTAGGTTTGAATTTGGAGCAGCAGCTCGCCTTTTGGAAGTGCCGTTTTCCCAGGCATTTCGCATACGTTCGTTCGTTTGTTTGAGGCAACTCATCTCGTCTGTACGGAGCAGGGAGCTTAGCTGGCTGGCTGGATTGCACCATCCCGGCTGCCCTCGGTGCAGCGAAAAACATTAACTTCGTGATTTGATTTAAATTCTCTGCCCTTTTTCCGACCGGCGACCACAGGGTTTGGGGGTGGCGGCCATCTGAAGATGGCACACGTTAAAGGGTGGCCACTCCCGCGCTGAGAGGACAAGCGGATCGGTCCAGGAAGCATCATTTCTGGTTCAGCTTGTGTTGATGAGGATTCAAAGATGCTTTTTTACAGCATTTTTAAAGCTACAGAACCATTCTTAAGCACAACATTGGAACCATAAAGACGCCCAATTGAGATATTCGACGTTCACCCATTACAACCACTAACAGGCTTTGGTGGGCCAAGTAAGCCACGTTCCGCAGCCAGGATTGCGATGCGAAAGTGAAGGCAAACACTAATTACCGCCGCAGACGGACACTAATCACGCGTCACGACAATGCACTTACATTTGACTTTCGGTTCTGCAACTTACCAGCCCCATCGGCACCGCACCTGTCGTTGCCGCTCGCCGCCCAAGAACACCCAGAAGGGAAAGGATTTGCTGGTCCAATTCTCATTAGCTGGTTTGATTTAACCGAGACGATTGACTGCGTGGAGGAAGGGCAAGTGGCGACGGCCGTAATAACGATGTTAAGCGCTAAAGTAAACGGAACCATAACTCAGTCGTCCGATGTGTTCCACATGCACTTCCACACGAATGCTGGCATGCAACATACCGTTGCATTGGAATTAAGGTTAGAATTTCACTTCCCAGAGGTGTGTGTGTTTGCTTCCGTGAGTGCTGCAACATTGTAAAGCTGCCAACACACAGCCCGAGCATGTTTCCAGTCAAAAGGTCAGCAAACCTGCACACCGGAACCTTGCGTGAACTTGCGCTGCCAACGGTGGTTCCCGCCACTGGAACAAAAGAGCATCTCGCAACGGTGCAAACGGTCGTGCACTGCCCTAGCCCTCTTTCTCTCTCTCTCTCCAAGGGTCTGTCGCTGTCTGTCTGGTGTGCTGGACAGCGAACGGTCGGACCTGAAGCCGCTGGGAGTTTACCGTCTCCCGGACGGTCTATGCTTCCAGAAGTGCAACGCGCTGTAACACACCTCGAACACGCCATAGACAGTTACGATGCATGGCAACTCCGGATGCTGCTGAAGGTTCTAAACAGCCCGAAAACATGTCATTAAGACCCACTGGGAGCGGGTGTCAGTTGTTCGCCGAAACAAGTCGTGTCCACGGCGCACACAGCCAATTTGACATGTTCGGCTCATGTCTCTAGGCGAACGTTTCGCTCCAATTTTAGATCCACGCCGCGCAGAAGCTCTTTGGATGCTCTTACCCGGAGAAATGGGTGGGCCGATCGACGAACTGGCAAACCCGATGTCCACCCGTTCGCTAATTATGTAATGCACTATTTTGGGCCCATGTTCTTTCGTGGGCTAAATAGAGACACAGCCCTCCACCAGTGTGTGTTGCTTCGTGTTTGTTTTTTGTTTTCGTTCCTTCCTTCAATAACATTGAAGTCACTCGCTTGTTTATGATTCATGTCTCGACTACACACAGCTCGTTTGTCGTCCGGGGAGATTGGGCTCGAAACTGAAAGCCCGCTGGAAGTCATGTTCATGTTCCCTTTCCTTCCCGCCGGATCGCCGGACAAGCGCTGGGACAACTCAATCCATCTCGTCCAGTAATAAGTCCAGAGAAAAAGCTTTCCGTCCTTATTAACGTCGCCCGGTCGACGGGGCTGCACTCCCACACGAGCCACGCCGAGGATATGGAAAATGATGCTGCACTTAAGCGTTATGGTGCAGTCATGCTGAAGCCGTTTTACTTAACGATTGCTGTGTAGTGTCGCTGCAATGGTGCACAAAATGGGGAAAATATCAGTTTTAAAGCCAGCGAGGCATTGCAGCTCCAGGTCCAGGGTCTAGAAAGGCTCCAGAAATAACCACCGCGTGTGGTGGCGCTCTGGGTGGATCGGACGATGTCTATGTGCTGATACACGCCCCATTGTCCCGACCGTACACACCGTCCGCTCGCTTTACATTTCAGACGCTTTATCAAATCCTTAATTACAGCTTCGCCAACAACGATGCTCCAAACCGTGGCCCGGCGTGGTGATGTGATTAACTGTAATAATTGTTTCTTCCGTCCTCCGATGTTTCGCCTCCGTACCCTTCACGTAGAGCGTACTGCGAAAGGGCAGGCCCGGTAAGGACTCAATTCCGACAGCACAGTGCGGGGGTGAGCACACCCATGGGGCAACCGATCGTACCGGGGTCAGAAGATGCACCAGTGTGGACGACGGAACTTAATTAATCGTCAACCCTCGCGCACCGCAGAATAAATGATCGACGATCATCGTTAGTCTGCGAGCGTGTTGTTGTTCTTTTTTTTTGCACAATGGATCTCCACTGATGCTCCCTTCATTCTCGAGGGCTCACAGAAGGGTAGGCTAGGGCTGACGAAAAAGGGAAAGTGGTGCGCTTTCGCCCGGGAGGGACGTTCCGATCGTTTCGGAACACTCCCATCCGGTTCGTACCAGGCGGGCGCTCGTTGCACACAAAACAATTGCACACAAAGCGTCGCGTAGTGTTTTTTCTCCTCGTTTTCGTCTTTCTGCGAAGGCGTGCGTGACGCCCGCGAAACTTGTGGCCGATCGGGTTCGCACCCCTGTTCGCACGGAGGACGATCCCTCGTCCGGTTGCCCGGTGGTAACGCGCGCTGTGGTAACGTACATCGATCGTGGAGGATAAATTATTCATTCATCTCGTCGTCGTCGTCGTCGTCGCGCGTAGCTTATGAGCGATGCTGAGGTGACAATTTGGCCACACCTCAGACACAGACTGCTTTGCTTTGTGTGTGTCCCCCTTTCCGACCCAATCGAAGGGGACGGTGTAGCAAATCCCTTCGAGCTGCAAATTACCAAACGACACGGCTGCTAACGATCACCGAAAGGGATGAATCAGTCGCCAGTCGGGGCTTGCGAAAACGACGTCCGGAATACGGTGAGCTGACGAGGCGGCCCCGGGTTCTTGGCCGAGGCCTTCGGGCGGCGTTTGGCCAACGGTTTCGATGGCTGTGTGGCATGGGGGTTGGTTTTAAAAATGTTATAAAAAAAACCGTGTCATACCCTTCTTCGTTCGGTACAGCGTTTGGCGATAATTTATGATGGTAGGTTAATTTGTATGCAATTGGATCAATGCCTGTGAGACGGGCCCTGCGAGTTGATCATGGCGATCGTTTCGCGGGAAAGGGAAGGGGGTGGAGGCTGGAATGGCGCTATGAAAAAAAAACGCGCGTTCACGCGCCACGTACTGTCCGACCCGCAGCATTTTGGCCGTCGATTTCAAATCAGCTTCTGGGTTGTGCTTCTAGCAGAAGGCGACAAAACGCTGGCAGCGAGTGTTACCGCACGACCAATGTCAAAGTTTACAGTGCGACGCGGTGGACAAAAGTTTCAAGTTTGCAGCATGTTTATATTTAAATATAATTAAAAGCAACTATTGTTTGTGTTTACGGGTGGTTACTGATAATGACGCGTGTGGTTAAGTTACTTTCACATACGCTTTAAAGACACGTGGTTGATCATAAAGGGCAAATCATCAACATAAAGGATGACATTTGGAATTGTTAAAAGGTATTGCGTGGCGTCCTAGAAGACGCCTAGAAGAGCTGGATGTAATAATAATAATATTTTCAAAAGCTAGTAATAAAGTAATAGCAAAGTTACAAAAGCATTTGTAAGAAAAGCATTATTTGTAGAATGCTGTAGATGCTATACTGTCTGGCAAGTTGGATGGACTAAAACCGTTAACATCAACCTTCATCTCATTCCTCGAGAAAATTAATCCATAAACGTTATCAAATTGACATTTTAACACATACACATAGAAAAATCCCTTGCTAAACCCTTTTCAAACAGAAGCTACAAAAGAGTTCAACGTTTGCATAAGCACTATGCGTCGCTTTATGCAAAGACCCTTTCCATTAGCAGGGACCACACGTAGACTCCTCACATTTCCCGAGGTCACACCGATGGCTCTCTGCCCGAAAATAAAACAACCCGTTTCCAGCATCCGCACCAAACCAATCGACCCGTCCGACAAGAATTATTGATTTTCCATAACGAATAGCGAAATGTATCCGTATGTATGCATACGGACCATCGGTCTTACCCCTTCGTTTTTTAGGTTTTGGCCCATTGCCCTATCAGAAGCTTTGGGATGGAAATTTAATTTACAAAAAAAAGGAAACATCGCAACTACAGACTGTCACGCACCGTGACCATGGCACCGGATGGTGCTGGGCAGGGCACCGGCATTAGCGAGCGAAAATGATCCGTGATTTCCGAATGATTCATTATGTAAAGCAGATGCAGATGTATCCGGCGAATGTGTGTCCCGGGTGTGTCCTCCGATGGCCGCCTGGAAGCTGTGGGTAATGTGCGTATCCCGGGACCCCTGACAGCCCGTGAGTGAGGATAAAAAACGGGGTAACCAAAAAAAGGGAAAGACAACACACATGTTAGCGGAGGGAATAAGTGAGGCCGTTTTAAAGCTTCCGAAAAATAAAATAAAAACGTTCAATCTGTGAAAAATGATTACGAGCTCCCAGGGAAAAAAACTCACCCGGTGGTTAGTGATGGGTCTTAGTGGCGTTTTTTCCTTTGTCTTCGTGTTTTTTTCCATAAAGTTTGTGACCCTTACGAGCGCTGTGTGCTTGTGTGTGTGTGTGCGTGAGTGCGTAACTTCCTCTAAACATATTAATATCCTCGCGCTCAGATTGCCCAGCTTTTTTATGCTGGCTGTTGGGACGGTTTTTTCCTTCTTCTCGCTATTCTATTACAACAAAGTGTGAAGATGCGCTGCGCGGCATTGTACCTTGCCCTCCACTCTGCGGTCCCTTCATCAGCGATGATTGAAAGATACCCTTCCCAATGTCACTGCCACGCACAGGGGAGGGAAAAATGGAAACTCTTCTATCAGCATTACAACGCACAAGGAAACCCATTCCAATCCTGGCGACCAACAACGCGAGCCAAGCAAACAACTAGATACGAAACATGCATTTCCATCGCCCCGGTACGCCCATTTGGGAAAGCGGAGCCCCCATCTCGTTGGAAAATTAAAACGTTTTGGGAAACAACGAGCTGCACGGCCCAATGAAATGAACACCCATGAACCCATCAGCCCACGGGCAGCACGGGAAGACCGTTAATGTGCTGAGATTAGGCTTTTTTTTCTTTTCAGGAGGGTGCATGTGCATGTAGGGAGGTTTTTTTTTGCTTCCAGAGATTGTATAACTCCTTTGCCTACCCCAACAAGATGCACTTTTATGAGACGGGTTTTTTATACTAATCAATTAACGGTGGTTCTACAAAAAAACGGGGTAGTCGTTTCGGAGTGATTGTGGTGTACGTTGTCAGGTTTGATGCTCCTTTTGAGCGGAAGAATGCTATTTATTTCCATTTAACTCGGACACGAACGAAACAAAAAAAGGTTTGGTTAAGGAATGAAAATAAAAGTATAATTTCGAAAAGGAGAGCTATTCTATAAATCACGGTTCAACTACATCCCGAAGAAGCTGAACATACTTAAACAGTAGATATTTACGTTTAAAAGTTAATTCTTTAAGTTAAGTTTAATTGAAAACCGCTGATGTATTTGTATAATTGTGATAAGTTTGTCACCTACAAAGGCAGCTAAAAACGAATTATAAAAAAATACCATAATATTGAACTGAACGATATATTGTGCATAGAAAATTTAATAATAATCTTAATCATTTATAGTTCATTAGATGCAGTGACAGTGAAACCTATCGTTTAAGTCCTCATCAAAATTAAACAGAAATACTCCAAACTATTGATAAACATAATTTTAAAAAAATTCCTAAAAAAATCCATGTCAAGCGTTTTACTGCACTGTACAAAATATTTGCAGCATTAGCAACGACCCACCCGATTTGTCCGTTCCCACGATCCAGTGGCATTACGCACACAACCCATCCCGGCCAGTCCGGGAACATCCAGCTGGAAAAGGTGAGTCGTTTATCCGGGTGAGATGATTTCTTTGCTAATTTTCAATCAACAAAACACGCCATTTCTTCGAACCCAAACGATGCCCTCCTCCCCAGTGCATCCTTACGCAGCACCACCGAACTGATTTGCAAATCAAACCTTCTTGCCTTTGTCCGGTATCTTCCCGTAGAATAAAAAAACCCTCCCTTGTGCCCGCTCGTTTTTTGTCATCAATTTTCTTCACCCAGCCCAAACCGAACACCTTTGGCTGCTGCAAGGAAAACTGCAGTCCAACAGAAGAGGACAAATGAACAAAAAGAAGGAAGCAAAAAATTACCATCCCATCAGATGCGTTCGTGCATGGGACGCTGCACGGGCCGGCTGCAAAAGATGCGCTCCCGGATGGACGGGAACGGAAACGGAACCGTTCCTTTTGCGGGCAGCACGCGGTGCAAAGGACGAGCAGCGTACAAAAAAGCGTACCCCTCCTTGGGTTGCGTAAGAGTCCCTCGCGAAAGAAGTTGGGAAAAAAATCAGTACAAACTAGTTCTTCCTTTCTTTTTTTGTTGGTAATGCTTTATTCCCCTATCAAAAAAATCACTCCACTGAGTCGCGTGAGAAACGGTGAAAAAAACGTTTTTCAAACACACACACACACACACACACCGTTTGCTTTCCTCGGCACGAAGATTTCCACCATGGATCTTCTTTACCGAAAGCGCAAAAACGGGAGGGGTCCGGTGTGTGCGTTTTTTTATCTCGCTCCAAGGGAATTTCGATTACGCATAGCGATGCATCTTCCCGATCGGTTTTGAGTGCCTATGACATGACCCTAAAGCCTAGACCAAAATGGGAGCAACGTAGCAATAGGGCACATACTACCGGGAGTGACAGCCAGCCAGCAAAAAAACGGCCGTGATGATGATACCCATACGTGTCTTGTCGAAGGGAAACGACAAATAAAATCTCACACAACATTGCGTACCGCGCTGTCCATGAAGGCCGGAACAAATCACATCTTTGGACACTTCCGAAGCAGCTGGTACGGGAAGCGCCTGGCAAGGGATTTTAAAACAATCTATCTAATACAGCAGTAGGAAGAGCCGTTTCAGAAGCGCTGCTCCGACATCCCTAGGATAATTATCAACTCCCAACGCTCACTCACACGGAAGCTGTGGGCCCTGAGCTCACGTTCTCGCCTACCTCCTTCTAATCGAATACCATCTGGAGCGGCGGTGGTTCGGTTTAATCGGAAAAGAGGTTTTAATTTCGCTCTCTCACCTTCTGCATCCGTTCCGTAGCTAAGCCCTCAGGCCGGCTTTATCCGGACCGTGCACTGCCCACCTTTTATTGCAATCATTTACTGCTCATCCTCTCTCCACTGCATTTCCTTTTCCAAAATCGAACAAATTGTCCGTCCGTTTTTTTTCCGTTTCGTTCGATTCCAAAATAATATCAAACAAAAAAACACCTGAGCGAATGCACACATTTCATTCGTCATGAAATTCAATCCCAATCTCGCCCCAAAACTAACGGTACCACCGGTGCGGTTCTATCAACAACAGCAACACCAACGAAAAAAAAAAAAACGGACCAAAACCTCATTCCGACGCACCGTAGCGAATCCTTCGCGCATCCGTTTGCGTTTTCCCATCAGTGCGCTTGCTAGCCAAAGGAGAGGAGAAAAAACCACACAAACACGAATGAAAACTGTTGTGGGTTGGATCGACGGTCCAGAAATCATCATCAAAACCTGGCGAACCCATCTGGATTGAAATCTGGAACGAAAGAAAAGAGACAGAGAGAGATAGAAAGACAGAAAAAACCTGAGGGGCAAAGCGCGTCCATCAACAGGATGAACCTGCTGGCAAAGGATCTCCGGGCCCTTCCTTCGGGTCCTCCCCCTTTGGGTCATTCCCCGGGGGCGGACGGCGAATGAAGTTTATACGCGTTTTAGTTCCCGGCGCACGGAATTTGCTCCCGAAATGTCGGCGATCCAATGCCTCCTCCGAAGCAGCTATCAGGTAGCTTCCACCAAAACAAAGCAAGCGAAAAAGGATCTTCCGTTCTGTGTCCCACGCTACGGCGTCCATCCAGCACTACATGGTACAACGGTATAAATGTGTTTTATTTTTTCCCTCTATTTTGGTGTGTGTGTGTGTGCATTTCGACCATCTTCTTTCTAATAACGGACCATTTTTTCGGGTTGAGGGTTGATGCGCTGTGCGTGCTTTTTGCTTTGTGTGTGCGTTAAAACATGTGGTTTCCAATGTAGGTTAGCAGACGCGATGAGATTGTTTGAATGAGGCGAGCATCCGCTCAGTGGCCGCAAGAACCACTCTCGGGATAGGCTCTCGAGTGTCTCCATTATTGCCGCACAAAGCCAGCAGCCCGAGATTTCATTCAACAAAGCGCGCTCAAATTCACTTCAACACAAAAGGCTCTGCTTTTAATTAGATCCTTGATCGCTGATCATCGCGAACGGGAAGGACTTGCGTGCTTTTCTCTGGTAGAAGAATTAAAATGATTGGAATGTAAAGCATCCACCAAGAACGATGATTGTAATCTAAGAGAAAAAAGAACACTAAACTAGATGCTAGACCTATATTACATATCTTCTTGTAAAAAGTTCTTGTAAAAAGATTCAATTCAAGCGAATGTCCTTCGCTGTCCTTTCAATCGAACGCTATTTTTTTAAGGGACGTTCTTCAAACTCCACCCATGAGTGCAGCCATTGAACCATTTTCATTCCATGCATGAACGGAGGCTCAAGTTGTTGCAGATGCACAGCGCCTCGGGGTGCATCCAGCGTAGGTCCAGGATCGTGAGCAAAGCTCTGGACAGCGCAAGGCCGTACGATCGCCCTGCTAAACGGCCTAAGGGGTTGGAGTTGGGCAATTTATTTTCTTTCTTCTATCTGCGCCTAAGCATTGTCCACAAAAAAAAAACCGGTGTGCTTGCGTATATGTGTGTTTTTTTATAAACTCCTTTTTTATTTTAAATCCCGCGTCTGTCATCCCTGATCGCTTCTGTATTCCGCACCCTGAGGGTGACCCATTTTACAATGACACAGGAGAAGAAAAAAATCATCACTGGAACGTTGTCTTGAGAAAGAAATGAGAAAGAATACAGAGCAGGGTAAAAAAACAAGCAGTGAATAAAAACGATCAAGGGATAATGCTAAGCTCTTTTGTTTACTTTTGTTTATTTTTCAGCGTGTACAGAGCTTGCGAAATGGACCTTTTTGCCTGTGCCAGGCTTTGCGTGCGATCAGAACATGATCGCTTGTCATTTTCATGGCAAAAAATCCATTCTATTTGTGTCAGTGTAATATTTTTAGCCATTTTCTTTGGAATTCGTTGGGAATTTTGCTTGATGAGCCTAGAAATCTAATTAATATTTTCACAATTTTGCTTATGTTTCGTTTATTTTTTTTTATATTCTGGCTTAGGTTACTAATATCGTAAAAACCTCTTTTTCCCTCTAGAGACCACCGCAGCAGCAAAGGCCACTGACCAGCTCACCCTCGGACACGCGTCCGATCGAACGAAATTGCCATCGAATTGCAATCGATTTCCATTTCAACGGTCGAATGGTCCCGGAAGGGTGGCGAGCATCGACCACCGGCGACACAAAACACCGTCCCTGGTTACCGCTCAGGCCCTCGCGTCTCGTTGGGCTTTTGCATTCTGACTTTCCCGATTCGTTTCGCTCGGTCTTCCTGATACACTTGCCATACATCCGTTTTTGAGGCGTGCGTGTACATGTACATGTCCCGAAGTCCTGGGCCGTTTTTTTTTCACACGCTCCAGCCACCGGTCTCTGCCAAGCCTCTACCCTTCCCCTCGTACTGTTTGATTTTGTTATGACGATGACGGTTTCCATGCCTTTCCTTTCCGCCTGTCTTGCACCGCCAGATCCATTTGCATAATGTTTAATGTCGATACAGTGCTTCCCCTCCCGCGATGTCCTATTTCGATACTCCGATCTGGTCCCATTACCATTAACCATTCCTTTTTTTCCCCCATTCCCTAGCACATTGCGATCCGAACGAACTGCCAGGGTCACCCCGGGGATGGGACGCTCGTGCGACACTGTCCCGCTTTTGTGTGTGTCGCAGTTGACGTCCTCGAGCACGCAACCGGCCAAAAGAGGGACACGATTGTTTCTCTTTTCTGTTTTTCTTTTTTTTGCTTCATTCTATTTGTGGGCTGCAAATGAAAAACGCGCACACAAAAAGGAAGGTGAGCTGAGGGGTGGGGAAGGTTCGTAGCTCATACTCGCGAGCAAAGTGAAAGCAAGCGCAAACGAATAACTATCGCTTCACGCTTTATTCTAAATGAATAAATGTTATTTTTATGGATTTATTGATTAAACATATCGGTCCGAGCGAAAAGGGCGCTAAACGGGGAGCGAACCCCGGGCGTGACAGGGACCAGGACAGGACGCACTGGTGGACGCTTTCCGTGGCCGGTGTCCTGTGAGTCGGGCAGTCACGTTTGTTACGATGCGGACGCAAGAAAGGAATACTTAGGGGCAGAGGGTGTCGTTGTAGACCCACGAAAGGTAACGGTCGTTTTCCGGTTTGTGGTGTATCGCGTATCGTGTCCTGGACTGCATGACGGGGGTGAACAATTTTTCGCATGACCACCTTACTAAGTTGTTTATTTTTGTGTGTTTTTTTCGGGCAACGAGGAAAGGTATTGGTATATTTGGTAAGGCTGCGAATCAAATACAATCTTCAAATGATACATCAGGGCTGGATACTAAAAAACTTCTTCGTGTGACAGTACGGGCATTTTTTTGCATGATTATTTGTTTACTAATCCGCCCCAAAAGTATGCAATTTGTTTAACAAAAGTGTCGTTTTTTTGCTTTTTTGTACATTATTTGGCATGTGACGCAGCCATGCAGAACACCAGCCCACCCCATTACAGTGGGGTGAAAATGAGTGGTCAATAAATTGGTTAGCACCCTGCCCTTTTTTTTTTGGTTTAGCATACTCGCTATTGGAATAAATGTATTGATTAAACAATGCAGGAGTCGCATCAGGAGCCCAATCCTACACGCGCTAAGCGTCCACTTCCCCAGGCTGGGACGAAGGAATAAATCAACCATAAACCGGGTGCGTAATGCGTTTTTCCCATACTTGCCTGATGAATTTCCTCGCACAGTGGACGTTCGCTTTCTGTGGCCCCGGTTATTGCTTTTTTGTGTTATTAGGCTTTTTTCTTTCATTAAAAAGGGGAACAGCAATGAAACAATTGTGCTGTTACTTGCGTTTCACGTTGCTAATACCAACGCACCATAAGCATAGCGTCACGGGAAGGCTCACATACGGATGCGCCAGCGGGGAATTATTAAACTATTGCAATACATACATCTATCGCACACTCACCAGAACCAGAAAAATCCGATAAATAAACTGCCCGTTAAAAGGTTTACCGAAACACCGACCGCTCACAGCAGCAGCAGCGCTTTCGACAGCAGTTGCAACATTGTGTAAACATCCTGTGGCGGTCCTGCTGCTTGCTGCTGCGGGCGGAACCAAACTCCTTGCCCTAAGCCCAACCGAAATCCGGTAGCTACGCACGAAAGATACGCCCGTACACTCCTTGGCCAGCCTTTGTCGGCAACCATCCTTTCTGTGCTTCTCCGTTTCCCTACGCTCAGCGGCGGGCAGGATGCATCTTACCCCGAGCGCCCCGAAGACGTTTCGAAATTCGTTTTGTGGCACGGGGATTTGTGTGCTACACGCTACTCATGTGTTGTGTTTGCCACTGTTTCGTTGCGCCCTGGCCCTGGTTCCCGGGGACCCGGGGAATGAAATTAGCAGGAAAAATCAATAAAATTGCAATCGATTTTGCCGGTCGACCATGCGGAATAAATGGGATTAATTTGTTTGCAGACAATCGGTCGGTTGGCCGGGCTTTGTGGGTTCGTTGAGCGTAAAGACGGTGGTAAGGGAAGGCCCCTTGTAAAGGGCCGTGTTCATGTTGCAAACGCTGGTTTTGAGCAGTAATTGCGTGCCGGGAAATAGGCAAAAGGTTGTACTTTTTTGTGTTCCGTTGTACCGTGAAGCCATATGTGAGAATGTAGCAACTAATCAAGGCTTACGAACAAATGTAAAAAATGGGTTCACAAAACATTTCAAGCTATTTGCAAAATAGTTTTCACCTATCAACCTGTTTAATTTAAAAAAAAAACATAATATTAAATTTGTATAGAACTTCTGAAACATTCCGAATTCCCTCACAAACCAACAGTACGCAATCCGTTGCACTTCCGCCCGCCGACACAATATCCTGTCGCCTGTATCGAATTCTGCACCCGGACGGTCCCAGCATCCTGCGCCCCCTGTAACCGTTCGATCAAATTTCGATCCGAATAATACCTCCCACGGAATTACGGCGATAATTTGATCCGCCGTTCGCCGTGCCGCTCCTGGGGCCCACCGCTGGCCGGTTTCCATTTCCGGTCGGCAGGCACAATGAGCGAATGCCGAGGGGGGGGGGGGAGGATCGGGATGCATCGACAAGGGAAAAATAATAGAAAACGAATCGTGTTCCACAAGCACAATGACAGTTTCGGTACGGGCCCCGGGCTGAGCTACTTTCTCCAATTACGCTCTGTTTTTTTTTTTTTGCTATTTTATTATAAAGCTCAATATCCGCTCCATTCCGGATGTGACGGAATGCGTGTCCAGGACGGTGCAAATTATTCACTGTGGTTGAACCGTGAAGAAGTTGGTGTGTCTCCGATTATACTCGCTCGGTAAATAATGTCCGGTTGGTCCGGTTTGGTAGGTAAGCCTGTTCGGCGGAACGATTATCGGGGCGGTTGATCCCGAGCGTAGCCGGTTGTCATCGAAGAGATCAGGATCGTGATCGTAAAATTTGTCCTTTGCCGGTAACGCTACACTTGGATGACCTTTCATAGTCGTAGATGCTTCTATAGCACACACACACACAGCCAAAAGGAACCCTCGTTTCGGTCGTTCTGTTTTGATTTTTAATTTTCTTCAATTGTCCTTTTGGCCGGACCTTCGGAGCTGGACGCACGTATAGTGGGAACAGTGGAAACGGTGACAATGCGCTTGTAGGCGGATGACTGTCCTAAAATAATCTATTTGTGCCGTTCGAGGAACCGGCCCGGGCAAGGGTCATTCGGACAGCGAAAGAACAAGTGTTCTAATGATCAGATAACAGGCGTGCATTTCCTCTCGTCTTGGTGCTTGTCAAGCAACGCAGCACCACTTTTTGGCACATCTGGACCCATCGGTGACCGTGGGAATTGGGTCGAAAAATCATTCTTTCCTTTAGCTTTTTTGTGCGTGACACGGGAGGAATCCGTCCGTCGTTGATTCACAAACAACAAATCGGAGCATTCCAATACGGAGAAAGGGGTAGCTTTTCGTCGTCCGGTGTGTGCGATCGCAGGGGGTATTTTTGCAAATTTTCTTATGTGCAATGTTTCTCGTCCACAAAACCGTGTCAAATCGGAACCAACTGTCTGGCGAGAAATGGTGCACACGCGCGCGCGGCATTTTACAAAACGTATGCATCAATCCCGCAAGCAAGATCATTATGAGCGTTTACATAAAAGCCGCCGCTCAAGCATGCCGCCAAAAGCACGCACCTCCGTTTTTTTTAGGACCACATGCCGCCAAAGGCTGCATCAAAAATTCGCAACACACACACACACACGCATTTCACGCACGGCCAACCCTCAACGGCAAACCATACGACGGTACAACACGCACCGGTGCAAAAGCCAATCGCCGGGATTGTTCTTTGGCCCCTCTCTGTTTCTTCCTCTTGCTCGCCAAACGACAGACGCGTCAACAAAACAATAAAGCGATTAAACGGCATCGCAATGCATCACCGCAGCACCGGTGTGTGTGTTTATGCGTGCATCGGCGGCGTGCCGTGTTGGCCGGGCGGGAGGATTAAATTTAAATTTTATGCTCTTATGCTTTCGGTGGGCTTGTCGAGTGTCTTTGCTTTTTTTGTTTGTCTATGTGTGTTCAAAAAATGGTAAAATCCTTCACTCCGTCTCTAGGGGTCATTGTGGTTGATGTTTTTTTTGGTTTCTTAATGTTCTTCTTTTCGCCTTCCATTACCTCACGATGGTTGCGCATTATCCTTGCTGCGGTCCCGAAGTTCCGGGCAGCCGACCCGATTCCCGATTAACGTTATTGATTGCTTCCCATTCCAATGGACAACCGAGCCGGTACCGTTCTATGGTTGGGTGCTTCCACAACGAAAGGTGCGAGAATAGTGGCCGGAAAACCAATCAAAAACACAACGCTGAACACTTTTTCCCTGGTGCGCTTCCTAGTGGCCCGAGGTTTTTTTTCTGTTGCGATCCACACAACCACGGACCACCCGGACGCTTTCGGTGTTAATCCTTGCGTAAAATTTAACAAACCAACAACAACCAGCCTTGGGCGTACATATCCTTTCCAGGTGAGAAACAATGCAAAGCCCCATGTTTTTTAACAAAAAAAAAGAACGAAACATTCTTGCACGATCACGCACAACACGTACGTGTCCGTAAATCGATCGATCCGGACAATGGTGGAAGCATATGCTGGTTTTGTTGGTTTCCAACCGACAGGACACTGGGAAGGATACGGTTTCTGGTGGCCCGCATTTCGGCCTGCTGCAGCTTCCCGATTGTGGCGGTTGACGTAGCAATAAAAATCAATCAAAAATCAGCATAACAATTTGCATTGTAACGTACCCACCGCTGCCACTTCCTAATTGCGTTTGATGACTCTCAGGCCCTCAATAAAATGAAGATTCGATGCGATTGTCTCGCGAATCCATGGTTTCTTTCCCCGTTTGGATGTTGTGTGGGAATAGGGTATTTTATTGTACTAACCAAACACGTCCAAATATTTGGGTTAGTTTCCTTGTTTTCTGGTTTTTGAGAGTCTGTGAAGATCACGTTGAGGTCTTAATGGCTAAGTATGAATTCTCTTTTTAATGTTACCCGTGGAGATTAGCGTTTGTATAGGCCAGTATAAGAGCCAGTTTAAATGAAAATAGATGATTACATTAATATTTGTCTCATTCGGAATACAGTGGCACTTGGGAACTTCCGAATTGCGCGTTCAAAAATAGATCAATAAATAGTTTCTGGGAAGTAGTTACAAACAATCTCCTACTATTTCTATAAAACAAAGCAATGGATCTCCATTTAACTCTTCTTCGCCAAACAGTGCCTTTTCAACTCACTTTCCTCTGCCTTTACCCTGCTTACTAAACCATTCACCCATGCCCACGAAAGCTCACTGGGGAAGATTTACATTCCCCGATCTTTAACCCCATCAGGTGGCAGCCGGCAGTGTGATAAATTCTGTCCCGCAACGCTATAATTTAGGATTTCAATTTAGCACCATTAGAAAATTAGCCGTCCATAATTCACCTTCGATCGGTTCGACGATCGGGCAGCGCCGTGGCCGTCGTGGGTCGAGCCGGGCCTCTTTGCGCACCAGCGCCATGTCGTGATGCTCCAGATCGCGCAGTGTTTAGGCACTGGCAACTGCCGCTCGCTCACCAGTTTGCCTTCTTCACAAAGTACACTCTTTCTTTCGATTTTCGATACATCACGATCGCGGGGTTGAGTTGGCCGATTTCCAGCAGCATAAATCATCATGCTTCACGGCAGGCAGCTCCGGGGCCACTGCCAACGAATCAGTGCTTCCAGTTTCCTGGCTTTCGATGCTTATTCCTCCCCGAGGGAACTATTCTTTTTTTTTTTGTTTCTTCTCCACCACGCACAAGTCCGAGTGTGTGTGTGTGTGTGTCGCAACGCAAATCCCCCCGGGGAAGAGCTCCCTGAGCCCAATTTCGGAGCACACACATCGACGAAACGGAAGCTTTTGTACGAGAATAAACACCCGTGCTGACACTCATGGTCAGTCGGTGTGGGTTTAGCTTTACGGCCCAACCACCGCAAGACACCCCGAGTCACGATTGTGCCGCAAAGGATGTGTGCTCTTTTCAAATGGATCGATTCGCGCAAATACCACCACGATCGCAAACGGGACGCCACAGGCCACAAAACAGTGCCAGCTACCGTCGTACACAGTCAGGCTGCGCAATAAAAGACGTCCGAACGTACAAATGACCGGCGACGCTGCGCTCCGGCAGGGCACTGGCTAGCATTAGCTAAATTGGAAATTAAATGATTATTACCCGATCCGGAGCCGTGGTAGGATAGGTGCACCACATGGCTGTGGTGGAATTCGAAACCCCGAAACGAATCGAACGCTCGAGGTGTCCTGTGCATTCACAGTGCCCGATGCGCCCATCCACTCGGTAGCTGCACGCGCGCGTGAAGTTCAAGGTGGTCGCATGATGATGTGCTCGGATCTTGACGACTTAACTGAACCCGCCGTCAGCTGCCGCCTTGTCAGACACCGACTCCGGTGGGGACCGAAGCTGGCTTACGATCGCGCTCCTGCCCCGATTCCCCGAGGCGAAGATCATCCCCTAGTAGATGTGACGTACCTGTACACAGTAGCTGGACGGTTTTTACGACCGCTTCCGTGCACGCGCGGTTTGGGGGAGTTGTGCAACACGCCACCGCGCGTGTGCACACCTTGATCGATAGTGCTCGAGGTGTGGGTAATAACTGCATAAAAGTCAAATTAATTATAAGCTAATGCGGTATTTGCTTCCACTGCCCTGTGGGGCTGTGTCGGATCGGACGCGGGGTTTTCGGTGCAAAGATTTACTGTGGTCAGAATGTGTTGTTTTTCTGTGTGTGTGTGTTATTTTGAAGAGAGACCGTGCGGGCAGTGGGCAGGTTTCCTTCGGGATACAAAATAATTGTAGCCGATGCAGTGGCCATTACCCAGAATGGCTTATTAGAGCCAATTTCAATTAGTTGGTTGCTATGACCTGATTGTGAGTTCTAAAACAGATATTCAGGCTCTTAAGACATGATCGCAATGAATCATCTAAAGTATAAGGGAATCATTGGAATCTTAACTGATGTCTTAGTTCTCGATTTTGCAGCTATTTCTTTCATTCGTTACAAAGATATCCCAAAGATCATATTTCATACAAATTACTTGAACTCTTGATCTAAGCTTCCTTAGCTTTTCTAAACAAAAGTCTTGTATGAGATACACCTTTCAAGCATTTGAATTCCCTACATTGCATGACTAACTGGTCATAGCAACCACAATATTCACCATATCAACCAATTAAGCTAGTTTTTACGAAAAACAGCTTGAAAGCCCTTTGCAGGACTCTGTCGCTCCTTCTAACCATGCTTTTCTGCCTAATACAAACGACCAAGCGTTGTTCCTAAAATAGAAACCTTGTACCTACCACCCTTCCTCCCTCACTCACTCACCTCATCCTCTTTCCCATGCATCGCATGCATCTTCAAACGCTTCTCATCACGTTCATCCCGCAGACACCGAACGGGACAGCCTCGCGCCTCGACGGTCGATGAATTATGGTCTGTCAGATGTGTGCGCGTACAGTCTCGTGCTCGTGCGTTGTTTTTCCGTTGGTCCTTGGCAGGGACCGAACAGCAATCCTGCCCACACTGCCCTACATTTTCCCACCCCGCAGAGCAATCCTTGGACCGAACAAACTCAAATTAACATACGCATAAACATTGTCCCCGCGGAGTGCAACTGGCACCGGCATCGTACACGCCATTAACCGTGCCCTCTCGAGACGCGGGCCGCGGGAAAGCCGCGTGCGTTGGGTGCGGGAGAAACATAACATTTAATGTTCATGACATGGATGCGCTTTTCCCGCAACGAAGATGCTGCCGTTAGTGTGTGTGTATGTGTAGTGTGGGTTGTATTTCTTTACGTGCGCGATGCGATCCGGGGCTTTGGATTTGACCGTTTTCGGGCGGGCACTGGTACTGGCATCCTGTTTACAGGATTTCCCACCACCACCCCACCACCAAAACCCTGCCCGGTTCGGGTGCTGCTGTCGGTACATCGAGCTCACTTAATTATCCTGGTGTCGAGTGACACGTTCAAGAGCGCTGCATCCGCTGCATGGCGATCTCGAGCTCGCCGGCAGGCGTTATCCATTTCAAATGTGGGTCGAAGGATGTGGTACAGCACCGTCGCCGCGCTTTACACGTCCGTGTGTAAAAGCGTTCGGCTCGATCCTCACACAGCACCGTTTTCTTACGATCGTTTCAAAGGATTCTGCGTTCCAAAGATTTTCACCTCACCCACCGCCAACCTACGGACGGCTACCAAGGAGAATTGGATCGGATCGGAGATTGACAGCTGCACGCTGCTGGCCGTGCCGTACACCCAGAAACCATCCCATTGCACAATGCGTTGGGTCTTTCTTCTGCTAAAATTAAACACAACACCGCACCAGCCGCTGATCGGCCGAGCGGAGCGTCACGAAAGCCCTAGACTGCCCATAAAAGGGATAATGATGCAACCCATTCCGGATTTCGTCCATTTTTCGCCGCCCGGCTAAGCCACCAAAGAGGATTCTTCCCTTTTCTTCGGTTCAGATTTCCACGCAATCTTGCTCGCTCGATGCACCCCACACACGCATACGCATTGCCGCATCGGTGGTGTTCCCTTTGAATGTTCCGCCACCTTCTGAGCGGGTTCGATTGCGTAGTTTCTCTTTCTCGCTCCCTTTTACTGGATCATTTTTCCCTCCGATACTGGCGATCTGTACCTTCTAATCCAATTCCATCTCTTGCAGGGAGCTGCTTCTATTATCCAATTCCGGCGAAGGATTGCAACCTACCTGAGCGAATGCATCACTGCAAATTGTTTTTCTTCAGTTTTTGTGTATATGATCCGTTTTTTTTGTTTGATGCGGATTGCGTTTCTTTCTTTTCCCTTAGGAGGGGGTTTTTTAGACCAATGATTTTATTTTGACACCTTGACAATCCTTCCCAATGAGGGGTTTTACCCGTGTCCATCTCTCACTCAAATTTGACGTAAGCTGATAAAAATCGCCCATTGGCAATCGTTTGCGATCGGACTGCAATAGCGCTGCAGCTTGCTGATGGAGAAGCTGACCGCAGAAGGGGTTTCTTTCGATTCGTGAAGTGTCCTTTCCCTTTTCTAGTTTGCTTTAAAAGAAATATTCGAACATTTGGCATTTGCTTTCTCCTTGCGGAACAGAAAAAAAGGTCTCAACCCTAGAACCAAGCAAAAAAACGAAAGGATGCGCACACACATTCGTAACCGGACCGGTTGGGACGTGCAGAATAGAAATTGCTTTCATCGGCATCACACAATTTTGAGTTTCATAATAAAAAAAAACGAAAGAATACAACAGTGCCAAGTAAGAAATGAACAGAAAATTCCAATACTGTACACTGCACACCAAACCTTTCTCTCTTTCCCGGTTTGCTTCTCAGCTTTTCATCTCAGGCATTTGGTGCGCGCTTGGGTCGTATCAAATTTCGATCATCACGTGTGTACGGCGCGCTTTTATTATTGTACTGCTTTTTTGTGAGTATGTGTGTCTGTGTGTCGTTCATCGCTTTCCTCAAGACATTTGCTTTTTTCTCATATTATATGTTCGTTCGTTGGCTGAAAATAAGCCCGCTCACGGTGTGTGGCGGGTGAAAGGTGAGATGCTTGTCTGTGAAGTGCGGCTCAGCCCAGCTGTGATTAGTTCGGGATGCAGCTGAATAATTTGCAGTTCCAAAGCGAATGAGAGAGAGTAAGAACCACGTGTTACAGACAACAAAAAAAGGATTCATTGAACGCTCTCCACGCGTGCAAGCTGTGTACGGAAGGAAGTTGTCAACCGTTGTCCTGGAGTTAACGATCTTATTATCAGCCTCGCACGCTAACAAGCTCAATCTAACCACGGTTTACTGTACCATCGTTTCTATGGCAACGAATCTTATAAATAAAGCATCGTTTTGAAGGCTTTTCCAATAAAACAACTCAATCAACGATCATATGTTTTCCCCTTCACAGGGTAGCATCAAATCTCCGCTTCACATCAACCGGGTCCATTCAGGTCCGTGCGGCCGGAATAAAATCAAACCTCCCCGCAAAGATGCTGAGATATAATCAATAAAAAAAAGATATTTACCCAGTTTAATGCACTTATACTGCAATGGGTAAGCGGATCCTCGGACAGCTCGAGGCTTCGAAAACAATTAGACCACCATAAAAAAATCAACAACCGACAACAACTACCCGGTGGACGTTCGTGTTACGCCGTGGCTGCCAGTGGTGAGCTATCCCGTCAAATAAATTCGATGTAAACATGATACCATCGATTTGGTGCGTGTTTTTTTCTTTTATTATCGTTTACATGTGATTTTTTTTTCGTTCAGTTTTCCCTTCAACCCACATTGTGCGTTTGACAGTCCACCGTAGTCCACCGGGCTCGACCTGTGGTCCGATTTTTATTACCCATAGTTTAGCGAGCACGATACACACACATTTGTTTTTTTATCATGCCTGCTACGTAAAAAAGCTGCTGGTCGGACACGGTTCCAGCGTATGTCCAAGGGGTGTGTGTCTGCCATATTACTCTGGATTACTGGATGCTTTTGATGGGGTGTGTGGAATGGATTTTTCCAAACAGGGATTCCAACACCCTCCTAGTGCATCGCTGTGCGTGCGCCTCCTAATCGTCCAGTATGTTCGCAATCGATGTTTGTCAGATAAATGAGCAGTACACGAAAGCAACTACAAAAAAACACGACAATCAATTGCACATCGGGTTCATTTGTGGACAGTTCAATTGATATGTTTATTCATGGGTTTGGGATGCCTTTTTTTGGGTCGGTGGGTTGTTTTTTTGTGGGATGTTTGCTATGGGATAACAAGGCAGTGGCAGCGAAAACATGTCCATTTGACCAGCTAACAAGGAACGCAACACAAATTGAGTGTGAAATTTGCACCATTGATTGGAGGAAAAGGAAAGTTATGATCAATTCGAAGCGACTTCTGCAAATCTCCATAAGTAACTTCTGTTGTGAGCAGCAAAGTGGCAAGCTATCGTTTCGACTATCTTATCTACCTTTTGTCACAATCATATCGTTTAACCGATCTCTTGGCATCTCAACAATTTCAAGAAAAAAAAACCTGTAACGGTCATTTTTTTCGAAACATTTCCCAACCCCTTCTTGATAACCCTTTATTCCTTACCGGTTTCCAAAAAAAAATAAGCCACAAAAAATCATTTACGACCGTTAGAGACATTTTTTATGATGTGTAAGCAACACACACGAAAAAATAGAAAACAAAAATAGACGAAAAAAAATATGCTTTCTTCAAGACGCAAACACGCACACCGACCGACCCTTGACGGTTGGAGGGCTATCTCGGTTTACGGGGTTTTGCATAAATCTCCGACATAATTAATTAGATCGTAATGCACGATCGTACACCGGCTGGCTTTTCTTTGTTGCAGCCGGGGCAAGATTGTTTGGGATGTTTTATTTTTATTTTACTTTTTTTTTTCTTCCTTCAAGCCCTTTTTTGCCAACATCACATAAAACAGGCAGATAATTTTAAGGAATTATTGAAAAAAAAACTTCATACCTAGCCGTCATGCACTGTAGCGATGTTCTTGGTTGTAAACGGTTTTTCCTGGGGATGCATTTTAAGGGTTGTGATTTGTTTTTGTATCAGGGTGATTTTTTGTTTTTTTTTTGTGCTATCACTTCATATGACAAAAATGGATTGTTTTTCGTCATACACAGGATTGAATGAATTGTTTATGAAAAGGTATCTACTTTTTTATTTTTAAACAAAAACACGCCAGTCTGGCCAATTCATTCCATTTGATTCACTGCAATAAAACCGTTAGGCACATTTTTTTTAACAAGCCTCAATCGTGTCCCATGGTGAACCCCTCTGCAGTTCGTTATTAATCGGTTGTTATGAGAAGATGCGTGATGCTAAAACAATTTATAATAACAGGAAAATTTATGACACGAGTTCAAGAAAATAATAAAACGATGGTTCTTAATAAACACCACTAAACAGAATACAAAACCGACACCAAATAAATGAAACAATTCAAATAATCCATCTCGATTTGCACTCCTCCGGTTAGCAAAATCGAACTCTCCCAATCAGCAATCGCACGCAACAGCCAGCTGACCAGCGCCCGGGATGCCACAGGGACAACATCATGCGATAAACGATCTGCCGCCGTGACAGTTGGCCAACGCAGCCACCAAAAACCCACCGGCCACCGGGTTCTATCGTGACCCGCAAAAATCCATCAATAAAATGCTTAATTCCAAGTAATCGCCCTTCCAAACTTCGGGCTTCACAGTACTCGCCCAGCTCGTGCGTAGCAAAACCGTTGGCCGTACGCCGGTGGTAAAAAACTCACCTCTGACCTTACGGCGTCTGCAAGCGGTGGATGCACGTGGATGACCACGTCACTCGCAAAATTGTTGTAATGAGACTATGTGCAATGCAACGCAACACACACACATACACTCGGACCCGAAAATCGATCGAATTCAATCGACCAAAAGGGGCCCGATACGATGCAATCGCATATTTATTCTGGTTCAGCTTTGCGTCCCCGGTCCCTTTTTGCAATGCGCGAGGGACGCGAAACTTGACGCCGGTCTACCTTTTGCGGGGTGCCGTTCCGATCGTACCTTTGTGTGGGCTCCTTCGTCCCGGGCCAAACACACACACACTGGGTGATGCTCATTTTTGCATACACCGGTGATAAAGTTAGGGTGCACTTTGCAAATATTAATGAATGTCGGGGCAGGATGCGAGTGGCGTTTCCGTCTCGATTTTTTTTTTCTGTTGTTTTCTCCTTGTCCTTCGTTCGTCCTGTGATAAATGACGCGGAAAAAATTATACCACTCTCAACCAGGATCACCAGGAGCTACGGCTGGTCGCGCGATGATGTTTGCGATGCGCTGGACGAACGAATTTCGATTCATATACAGCGATCATTAATCTTCGACCAGACGATTGTGAGTGTGTGTTTGTGTGTGGTGTGTGTCCGTGTGCAAATGTTGATCGGGAGGGTGTTGCTTCTATGTGACGTTTGAGGCAGAGTTATGATAAACGATTTGCGAAATGCGTTGGGATGGATGGCAATGAAACCGCTCGAAGTTTTGGTCGTTTTCATTGCGTTTAACAATCACGAAGCTGTTTTTTACACAGTAGTAGTAAGTTCTCATACAACATACAATACATTTGATTGTCCTTGAACGCTTTCCTAAAATGAAATAAACAAAACTCATCCAAAAGTCCCTAAATGTAGGTTAAAATAGATATTAACTCAAGCGTCAACTAGAGCACACAATTATCGACCGAATGCAGGTCAATACAGCCAAACAAGCTCGTCTGCTTTTGAAAATATCATCCCAAGAAGCGAACCGAAGAAATGCGTACACGAGACCAACATAACGAAAACCATAACGCACCACTCGGAAACACGAAACTAAGCCAAAAACCCATACCCGACCGACAAACGCGTTGCACCGTTTGCACCAAAAATCGAAAGTCAAGTTCAACGGCGAACGCTATGTTTATGCTGCGTGCGTGTATGTTTTTTTTCTTCTCCTTCACCCACCCCCTCCCCTTTTTTCCTTCTTCTCCTTTCTTGTATATTTTTAAATACCTCCCCGTGTTCCCCCGTTCCTTCTCGCTCCCAAACGCTCCCAAGCGAGCGAGCCACACTTGAGCGACCGATGCGTCGGACGCATCACAACTGCCATGCGTATTTTTAGAGCGGTCTATCTTTCTTCCCTCTATCTTTGGGATGCACCCTTGCAGGGGGACACTCCGTTGCTGCTGCTGCTGCTGCTGACTGTTTATGCAGCAAATGGGTCCGCACGGTGCATTTTCGCTACCCACTACGGTGGCGCACGCTACCGGACGCGGGAGACTCTACGCACAGTAAACCACATTGGGTGGCTGAAAATAGCTGATCGCTGATCGCATTTTCCCTCACTGGCCACCATGGGCTAGGGAGCGCCTGGTGCATTAGGCTGGTCATAAAAATGCACCCAAATAGCGATGCACCGCGACCGCACCACAAGACTTCGGCGACAGTCGGGAAGGGTTTTTTTGTTTTGTCGCTTTCCCTCCCTTCATTTCAAGACTCATTTATATCACACGCACACGGGAGTGTCATCGCAGGGACAGTGCTTAAGCGATGTGTGATTTGGTGCAGAAAGAAACGCAAGCGTTTTGCTCGGATTTGTGCAGTTTTAGCACATTTTCAACCATTTTTTTTGTGTTGTCCTCTTTTTATTAAATCCTGTTGGTGGAAACGGAAAAACCGTGGCCTGCACGCGTTAGGGAGTCATTTTGTTTCGTTTGCCTTTTTTCCTTCTCCCCCCTATCGTCTTCGGCCTGGGACCAGAGACAAAGCCGGCAAGGAAAAACCGGACCACTGGTTTGTCGCTGCACGGTCGTGCTATTTCTGGTGCCGTCAAGCACGCGGACCCGCGCGGTCACACGCGGTCGAGAACGACGGATGTGGCTTTATTGAAATGATGATGATGACGACGGCGACGCCTGATGCAAAGGAACTGGGTAGAAGAAAGACGACCATTTTTTCTACACATCTTCCACCGACCGTGAAGAACTGGCGGCACCCGAGACCCCGAGGGACAAGTACCGAGAACGTTCTCGAGTGACACATGCCGGTGCACATGTGGATCACAGCGATCCAGCGGACCGTTCTGTCTGTGCGGGAAAGGCACTGTGATGGGTACGCCGAAGACGGTCGCGACACTAATTTATGGCGTTAATCTAGTGGACGTACGCAATTTTCCGTTCCGTTCCGCAAGAAACCGGTTGGAAAAAAACGGTTGGGAAGCGCGATCTTGCATGGCCCGACGAACAAAGAACGATTTTCCATCCCCGTCTGCAGGCAGGGAACGGTTTGCTGGTCAACATGGAAGGCAGAGGGTGGCCGCACGGGGATAAGGCGGCCCGACTTGCCGCGTTCCATGTGCTGGCAGTAAATATTAATAAAATGGAAGCTGCGACCAAACCCCCAGGAAATGGGAAAATGTTGTTGATTGTTTGGACAGGCTATGAAACACGCATCACACACACGCACTCACGTAAAAAGCGAAAAAAGGAAATCACGAACAGGCCGGTAATACGCTGTCAATGGGCGATGATGGGTTGGATTCGCAAATCGAGCTGAGATTATTTTTTCATGTCATTTCCCGGACTGTTGCCTGGAAAAGCTGAACGCTGGGGGACGACGGATCGGATGGGGACTTGTGAATCATAAAAAAGGACCAGAATAGAAGCGAATGGTTTACTTTATTGGAATCGCTTGCAAACGGCGTGCACAATTCCGTGCGTTGATGTATGGTTTAGTAGCTTGTTTTTGGATGATATTTCACCGTTAAGTGACTGTTGTGGGGAAATAAGAAAATTATCTCATCATGAGGTGGAAGATGACGTATTGCTATTGCAGATCGTTTGCTTCAAACATGAATTGGCGATATGACCAATCACTGCTGGGTTGTTTCGTCACTGTATCGAAACAATTTTAATCCTTTGAAAGTGCAAAAAGGAAATAGATGTTCTATAGATCTCTTTATTTAAGCAAATTCATCTCTTCTTTATATCTTTGTCTCCCAATTAGCGCCACAATCGTACGCAATGAAGGCCTGGGTAAGGCACTGTCTCATCTGGAATAATTCTCCAGTAACAGGACGTTCTAATCCTGTTTAAGGAGGACACAATGTTAACCAGTGTATTTAGCTCCTCTACCATGGGTCCAAATATTTCCGACCAAAATCAACGGGTTCGTTGTACAAGAGTAGTAAATTTCCGAATACACTTGAGACATTACGTTCGATTACTAATAAAGAAGATCTCATCCATGGGTATCCACAAAAATAATACATGGGAAAAAGCAAGGAGTGTTGCCAAGGAAATGCGTTAGTAAAAAGAACGAGGTTTGGAAAGTGAGGAACCAATTGATCTCACAGGTTCTTTAAATTGATGATTATTCAAATTAATAAAAATGAATCACTTAAGCATGAGGTCAAAAGTTAAAGCTACGAAAATACCAAAAGAACCCGAAGTCAAGCTGGTGGTTTCCATTCGTTTGTTCTAGAAGCACAAATCAAATGAAATTTGGTCTGAATCAAGTGGGAAATATGGACAAAGTTGTTTTAGGAAATTTAAATTTAAAAGTAAAGCAATTTTTTTCTAAAATATTTTATCATACACACTAAAATATGGTAAACAATTTTGTATCGATTACTCTAAATTTTATATCATATGCAAAATGTTTTTATTATTATTGTTGTAATTATTATTCAATTTTTGTTTTTAAGTATCTGCCATGAAGGCTAAATAATGGATATTTCAATCTAACCATTGACATAAACTAAGCTAAACTAAATTTTGATTAAGCTAATCAAGATTAAGCTAATTAAGAAACACAGGTACATCGCAATGAAGCTAACGTAAGTTAAGAGAAAAAAGGAAACAGAAGAAAAGAGAAAAGGAACAATTAAAGCAGGTTTTGCTATTGTTGAGGTTGTTTGTTTTTCGTTTTAAAATAATGTAAGGAATGTTTGGAATGGACTGGAATGGAATGTTTTAAAAACTGGACATTTTAACGATTGCTATTTTTAGCTTAAATTAGTTGTTAAATTGTCTTTATCACTCAATAAGAACGGTCCAAATAAAACAACTTGCTTGTTTATAAATTGTTTAATTATTGTAAAATACGCCTGGAGTTAAGTAATCAACAACGACACAAACTACGTAGGATTCCAGCCAGTTAAACTATTATCAGCACAAGATACGCTGAAAGAACATCCTTTAATATCTTAAATTTTTGCTTGAATTAAAATTTTTATTTTAATGCCACGTTTTTGTTTAGTGTGCATAACTATAACCATTCTAGACTCGGTGCATGCCCAAACTTTACTTCAAGCTACTTTCACCCTATAAAAATATTTTCCATATAGAATGTTAGTATACTATGCTATACACCCAAAAGCCTGTTCCAAAATTGATTCCAAACCCCTTGTCCGGCCATAGCCATTATTCGCTGGTTCGTGATGTTTCATGTCCTGTGGCTGAATATTCAATCCTTTTCTCATTTATTTCACATAACAACCTCCAACCACCCAGTCAACTCGTCTCCCTCCCATCGCTCAACAACAAAGACTCATATAAAGATTCCCCCACCCCCTCCTACCTCTCCCCTTAACCCCGGCTCGCTTATATGCACGGTGGTTCACCCTTCCTACCCTTTTTTCCCACATGTGACAAGCGCACGGAGCAAGAGCCACCATTTTATCGACACATCGACATCATCGTCCATCGGGCCGGTTCGGTGGTGGCCATCCAACCGAACACAAGCGCAAACCGAACCCGAAACCCACCACTTACCCCTTCCCACCCTCCCACCCAGGTTGGGTGTGGGAAGAATTGAAAGCACCCAAACCCCATCCACCATTCCAAAACCAAACCGGCGGAGGACATTTTGCATGCGCAATGCGAACAACCCCTTTGCTCACATACACATACGCGCGCACACGGCCCACAAATCCCCATTTTCTTTCGTTAGTGGGCGGTAGGTGGCGTGGCCCGGTGTGCGGCACGGTGCGGCGTTCACATACGTACACATCGTCCTCACTGTTGCTGACCGCCGTACGCTGATTGGCTTACCCGTTTGGGCTGAAACAGGGGATGAAAAGCAGCAGCAGCAGCAGGGAGAATTGCGAACGGGTGGACGGTAAGCGCCTCAGGTAAAGTTGAAAATAAGATGGAAAAGCGTTACCCGAAGAAAATGGACTATCGATTGTGGGGGCAAGATAGGAGCGGGCTGGTTGGGGTGGGGTACGATAGGGCGAAGCGGTTCAAAAACAAACAATTTTCCATTTTCCACCGATGGCTAAAGGTACTCGCTCGGTGGGTGCGCGACCCCACGCGCGGCCAGCGAATCCTTCATCATTTCCCATTCGCGGTCGACGAGATAGAGAGAGAGAGGAAAATTGGATGGAAATAAGAAACCGTGTGTGTGTGTGTGTGTTTGTGTGTGTTAGGAAGCGGTTGGAAAGAGAAGAGGGGAGGGAAGGGAAAAGCAAACAGGATTTCAATTACGCTGCCCTGGTCGTCCGGTATATCCTTGCCGTGTTTCGAGTGCGAAGCCTTTTACGTATGTACGACCGACCGACTCCTGTGTGATGCTCGTGTACGTATGTGTGTGTGTGTGTGTGAGAGAGAGAGAGACAATGAGTGAGAAAGCGATAAAGCACGATTGAAAACGGTTAAAACGACTCCCGGAATGGTACATGGCTACACACACATGCATGTAGTTTATGCTAAAGGCCATGTCCTCCCTTTTCTCTGAAGAGAAGAGTGGCCAAAAATCGAAAAACGGACAACCCTCCCCATCATGGCCGCGAGTGCGACAGGGAAGGCAGCATCCATAAACTCGGTATCGAAATGTCGTCCTTTGTGGAAAAAGGGAGCAGTTGGGGTGGTGATGGGGTGATGGGAAAGCAAGAGGGTAGAGTGCTGCACTTTGCCCGTTCACCTTCCTCTTGCCGTGCCATTGCGGGGGGTCGACTCTCCATGTGCGCACCACACACACACACACACACACACACACACACGGCGGGAAATTTCATCTCCAGCCAGCCAGCCACACACACACACACATATACATACACACAGGCCCGCAGTAGTGGTGTTGCTTGTATGCTAATGTGCACACATGTGCACACGCACCCTCATTTAACATTTTCGTGTGTGCGCACTGTGTCGACCGATGCTTCTGGTCCAGTTTTTCCACGAATCCGCTGGATGCTGGATGTTCGGTTGGAGTGGAAAGACGTGGCAAAGACACACAACACCTATTTATCAAGGGTTGTGAAAACTCCTTCCCTTGGCGAGCGTTTTTCGGTGCCAGCACGACAGAACGGGGCGAAAATCGAACAAAGGAAGCCATGGCCGGGACAGCCATGCCATGCTCTGGTACTTTGGTACGGTTTTTCTTCCATCCCTTTTGCACCAACGGGCGCTGCGTTGGCCTGCTCGATGGCTGCCTGAAAGCGTAGCTGCCTTTCATTCCAGTTAGGATTTCATCACACATGCCACCATTGTTCTGGGTGTATGATTCTGATTTAGAATTTATGCTCCCGGCATGTACGCGTGCGTTTGCTAGCCGCTCATAGATGGCACTGCTTGTGCCGGGTATGCGATGCGATGCCGCTTCCTATTTGATTTTGATTGGCTGTTTACTGGTGTGTGATGTTTTGTGAGTTGTGTTTGCTTATTGGAAAACTTTGTGGACCTTGTTCGGGAAAGTTTTTATCGAAGGAAATTGTTACTCTGGAAATAAGTAGTCGAGTAGAATATCGTAGGAGTATTATTCTTTTACGAATAATGTATTCAAGTTGTTACTTATTTTAAATTTAGAAGTTAAAAAACTTAATTAGAATTAGTTTGTTATTTAATTTATTTTTACTTATAGCTTGAATAACTAAAAACTATTTTCTATTTTCTTTCAAAACATTCAATCAATTTTTATCATTCGTTTATTTTTTAATTATGCTCCAAACTTGATTACACAATTTTCCACATAGTTCATTATTTTACTTACGACTTTCTTATTGCAATCAAATATCTATTCTGATTGGAAATAATAATACGACAAAAAATGCTATTTATTTGATCTATGTTTACAATACATATATTTTTCTGAATACTTGATTGATTTCAAGGAAATTTCATCGGTTTTTTCATCGTTTATTTACAAATAATATACATTTCATGAATCAAACAAATGGTTGTGAGAATGTCTCATACCTATTTAACTAGAATTCACTAAATACGTTCATTAAATATGGATCCATTGCTCATCAAGGGCAAGATAAAACAATCTAAAAAATTAAAAATAAACAAATCCTGACCTTTCTCAAAACTAAAAGCGTAAAAAAATCCTACGTGAGAAAAAAAACACCTCCTAGAAAAGAGCAAATTGTCAACAATTATCAATTACCATCGCACTTTTTCCTGTTCATCGCGGGCTGTTTCAACACTTCTGCAAGAAAATAAATATCTGTCGTCATTATGCTTCCCTTTCACGCGACGAACCGAGCATCGAACGTGCACCCGTCATCCTCCCGGCTCGGCCCGAAAGTGAAAGTGAAATTCACACTCTTTATCAATGTTCTACCACCACCACCCGCGGCAAAGCAACAGGGCCCGCGGAGAAAGGTGGTTCTTCACGGCCAGCCCCCATTCTACACCGTGCTCCGTTTGTACTAAGTAGCGAGGTGGAAAATAAAAATCTCACCCAGATCGGTCCCCTCCGCCCACTTGGTTTTGTGCATTCAGTAGCATTTTTTTATCCTCACGCGGAAAAAGGACCTCGCGTAAAACAAGACGGCGAACGAACGGCACTAAGGATGGGGGGATGAGGGCCATTTACAAAACGTAAAGGAAAAAGTTGGAAAACCCCCGGCATACATTCCAGGCGCTCGCCAGCAGCTCGCGAAACATAAAACGATTACGTGCCGTAGAGCGGTGTGGTGCAAACCGCCTTCCTCGTCTCCACGTCCTGTCGCACACGTTCGCTTTCATTAACCGCCCCGTGGACCGACTCGAAAAAGAAAACCGCGCCACGGTGTGAATGATTAAAGAACGCAAAAAACTGTGTTCTCTTTTCCCTCCATTATTGCTTTTGTCTGTGTCGCTGCTGATTTTTTTTTCCTCTGCGCTGCGTATCATCATGAATGAATGCCAAAAGACGCACCAGGAAAAATGCTCCCTCAACAGCGTTTGCTTCGAATCGCTTGAAAAAATCTAATTAAAAGGCAGTGGCGCAAAAGTGGCGTGAAAAAAACAGAACACGAAAGTAGACTCCCACCCCCAAGCCAAGACCAAAAAAAAAAAACGCTGCCGGATGACAGTAATGATTGTGTAAGGAAGGAATCAAATGAAGCCGAAACGAGCCGGGTCCCGTCCTCGAACTGGGTGAAAGAGAAAATATTGCATTGAATCCAAGCGTCATTCAATCGTTTTGTGAATTAAAAAAATGTCTACAAGCACATACACAAACACGCTCAGACCCAAAAAAAAATGCAAAATGAGAGGAAAAAAATCCATCCCTAGGTTTTGGTGCACATTAAAAAACCCCGTACCCCAAGTCACGAGAACCAAAGGGCGGGAAACGCTCCTTCACCAACGGGGGGAGGAAAAGGGAAAAAGTCGCGACTTTGGTGTAGGTTATGGTTTTATTAACTCAGCACACTTTTCTTTTTTTTGCTGCGGGTGGAATTGTTGTTCTTGTTATTATTTTCTCTTTTTTTATAAACGCATTACGACGACCTAGCAGTATCGCTATGGTGTGAGGAAACTGTTTGTTTTGGTGTTTGGTTTCCGCTCTCCGCCTGTTTCCGCTCCGTCTACCGTTGCCCCACCTACTACTGCTTAACTTTTTTAATGAGAGCATGATTTTTTGTGTCGCCTTTTTTTCTTCCATTCCATCTTCCATGGACATCTCATTTGTGGTTTTCTTTTTCGCGGCATGACTTTTACCGATTTTTTATATTTTATTTTACCTTTCTTTATAGCTACGGCGTTTCATTCTTTTTTCTTTTCGCTCTCTGTCTCGCTTAAGAACGATTTTAGCACTTGTCCGACCAGTTGGACGTGATGTTTTCCTTAAGGATTTCATAACTTTTTTACCATCGCCCTTTCATGCGGTGAATGTGTTAGTGCAGACTCTGATTTTTTTTATGTTGCTGCGAAGCACTTTCCGGTCAACCGACCGTGGCCGTACTGTCGACGGGAAATCGGAGTGGTTTTTTATTCTCGCATCAGATTTTCCTCATCCTCCAAGGAATTAGGGAAACACTGGGTGTTTGGAGAGAAATTGAGGGAAATGCGGTGTGCTTTCCATTCATTAAACTTCGATTATACGCTTTTCAGCGTGCCAGCAGGTCGCTGGTGGAGAATAAAAATAATCTAATTAGCCTTACGGCACCCGAGACGATAGATTAGCGAGATAATTGCGCGAATTATCAGCTTGGTTCGTGGTAGTGATTAAATAATTACTGTTTTGAATTGTTTTGTGCTGAATTGGTTTATGATTTACATATGATAACAGAATCATTGCAGATACATCATTCGTAAGAGAACGATATAAGAGAAACGTATCATTACAAAGAAAATTAACTGATGCTAATCAAATTACAATTGAAGAAGAGTTTTTGAAACAAAAAAATTAAAGGTTGTTTTTTACGAAAATTAAACATCAATCAATTCGTTGCGAATACATTTTGAACAACACACGCTTCTCGATGAAAGGAAGAGTTCGGTTAAACGCCTGCAATGTATGCAATCCGCATGCATTGTCACTATGGGAAAGCGGTGGCCATGCTTTGCGCACGAGATGATTCAATATTATGTATTATTTGGTCACACGTACACAAGTTGAGTAACAATCAAACGTTTTAAGCTTATCAGTATCACTCTGAATTATGTAATACTCATATCCATAACCGAGGATATTGAAACAATAATAGTTAAGCATGACTGTGTTCGCTTTTCTGAAACAAATTTCGCACATTTCACAGTTATTGCTTTTGATTCACTCACAAAATTACAACGTTAAAAATTTATTGAAACTGTGTTTTTAAGCCATTAATGTTTATAAAACATTAATTTTGAGTTTTCCAAAATTCTGTTTAAGGTATATCTCGTTCCATTTTTTTTGAAATTACGAATTTCCAAGATACGTATTTGCACATTCTAAGATTTTTCCTCAATACTTACGCAGTTCTGCTCCATTCCCTTGCGATGGATATTTTCTACGAAACACTTCAAAAGCATAGAACAATATAATACAATAATTCATTTTACCATCCGTGTCATTTCAGTCCGAACGTACCAACGCCATCGAAGCCACCATTCCTCACAAAACACTTTCCTATACTTTGACCGAAGAAAACACACGGGACTGTAAGGATTCTGCTAAGTAAAAGAAAGTAGAAAAAAAACACATACTGCTAAGGGGAAAATACGGAGCAAATGGAAAGTAGGTTCCATCTCCCACCGCACGACACTCTAACTCGAACGAAAACTCATATGAGATTAAAACTTTTTCCATTTTCCATGTGCGAACGCGGGCCGCTTAGAAGATGTGGAACTGTCTTGCCACTGTCCCCTTTCACGGCTGCCGCACCAAAATCCTATTCCAGTGGAAGCCATACACTCACGCGTACACTGGCCAGCAGGATCGCAGTGAAAATAAAATCCTTGCTCGGCCGCTCTTACACCCTTCTTCCTACTGCTCCTCTGGTACAGTGTGCGGGTGCGATGACGCAAAGCAAAACTTCTTATCTCTTCAACCGTCGCAGCGCTGCGAAATGGGAGAAACAACATCCTACCCATCCCGGACCCGGGATGATGTCCCCGGGATATTAATGCTAATGTGTCGTCGTGTGTGTTTGCGTTTGTGTGTGTGTGTGTGTGTGCTGCCGTAATGACGAAAATGACAACACCGAAACCGTCCTTGCGGACGTATGTAGGGAGCAAACGCCCTGGCTGGCAGGCCCACGACCACGCACCCCGCACAGAAGACGCACCAACTGGAGTGGAAAGTGAACGCTCTCGAAATATCATTTTATCGTCATATGTAAATTACGACCTACCGTGTCGCTGAGCGTTTCGTTCCCGTGGCAATGCCGAGGTCGCTAAGCATCCCCGAGACGGTTGGACGGTTGCCCCGGAGCTCGAGTTTTTATTTGCAATTACAGCCTTTTCTCTCGGTTTCGTCTCATGCTGGTTTTAGGTCGGTTTGGACATTGGTTTCTAGTTTAAGCTTGGGGAAAAATAGGAGTGAAATAAATAAATGATGGATTAACAACATTTCTCAATCATTTCTATGGAACATTTTGTTACCGAACTATAACTTAAAATTGGATGGAGAGTTCATGCATTTATTTTGTTCTGAGACAAACCACCAATGATAGCTAAAATGCAAGCATCATAAATCTCAATTGATCAAATTACAAGGACCATAAATTTTGATGCTTACTATTGCAGCCTTTTAGGGGCCAATCTTAAAAGGAGTTGGATCGTTTCAAAACAATTCTTTCTGTTGCGTGTATCAACAGAAGGGATGTTACATTCCTTTCTAAAACGCAGTGAAGCAAGTAAAAGTATTTTTCCGAATGTTGTACCAAATTTGTACCAAATACCAAAACTTTTGATCGAAATTCCCGCATTTTCTAATACAATTTTAATGTTCTAACGTTTTAAGTTGATGTATTCAGCATCCTCAAAGAAGCTTGTTGGTCGAGATAGCAAATGTTCAAAGCAACCCCTGCTGAAAATCTTCCACATTTTCTACAAACAATATTAGCCACAAGCGTTTGAAACGCCTGCATGTATGCTTCGCCCCAACCCCAAAAGCGACTCCATTCAGCTTCATCCTACCGTCGGAGAGCGATGCGAGGGTGAGCCTTCAAAAGGTAGATATTCTGCCGCCCTTTCAATTACCCCCATTGCTCAGTTTTCAATCAGCCCAAACACTTTTCCGAAATTACAAAACCGAGGCCCTGGCTCAACTTCCCGCACATAAACACACACACACTCACACACATAACCGCACGCTCGTACGTATGCAGGCTAGAGGAAACATTATCAAGTAAATCAATATCCTTAGCGTGTACGGGTGCGCTGCTGCGTATGTACGGCGTTCGCCAGCGGCTACTTCCGCCCGGTGCGTTTGCAATTTTCCCTGGATGTAATAAATTTTCCCCAACCACCTGCCACCACCGCACTCTAATCCCGCCACCATGTGGAAGGGGACCATAATACCGTACACACACACACAACACAAAAGAGACCAAAAGCCTGCCCGAGAAAGCCAACCCAAGGAGGCAACGTCTGCTAGTTTGATAACAAAATGTGGCCCGTCCGTCCAAAGCCCGTGGCCCGCTCTGCGCTATGTGAAGGTGGGAGAAGGGAAGAGAGAGAGAGAGAGAGAGAGAAGGAGAGAAGGGAAGGGAGGATGGTTTTCCTTTAGCATATATTATGATATTGAAGTTGCTTTGCTGCTTTCCGAAACCGACCAACCGACGACGGTGGCGGGGACACACGAGAGTCTCCATCCACTCTGCCACTCAGCCTTCTGCACGGCGGACGCAAACTCTGCTCAACTCCCATCCACAACCCCATTTCCACTCGTACGTATAAAAAGGGGCAAACTCAGTGTATGTGTCAGCTCCACTCCCAAACGTCCACTGTGTCTTGCAAGCCGCCGTGCCCGTACCACGCTCAACGCTTTGGTGGGAAACGCGCAGGACAAACGACCTGCGTGTCCGAGGAAAATCGTTATCGGAACCACCACCTACTCACACACGCCTGCAAACCACACAGTCCCACACACACACTCACACACACATGGGACGGCTCGCACAAAATGGGAGAATTTGTGTCCTGCCCGCCTTCTCCTACCGGGCTAGGAAGGGAAAACGCGCAAAAAGGGGACGCACATTTTCCCATTCACCACATTTTCACCACTTCCCACATCAGTCGTAAGGGGTGGATCGGTCCCGCAACGGCAGCAAGGATAGCAACGGTGAAGTGGACGAAATAACAAAATTCAGCGCGCGGGAATCGCAGGAGGCGGAGTGGTATGGTGCACACACACACACACACACACACACATTCTCACACCCATACGTGTACCGTTATCCGGCAACAAAGCCCGCCAGCGGACGTTGAATTCGCCGGTAACACCAACACACAGACACACAGACACACACAGACACACACGCCCGCTGGTCCGCTTTTTGGGATGAAATATTTGCCATGCTCTCGACAGAACCACACACCAGCCTGGGAGGGAGGGATGTTTTTCCCAACCCGCACCATGGCCGTTCTCTGTGGCCTGCGGGCAGTTGTGCCGTGTGCGATGATAGGGGTGGGAAGAAAAGCGAAGCGTAAGTGTGTGTGTGTGTGTGTGTGTGTGTGTGTGTGTGTGCGAATGCTGCTATGCTCGGCATCCGCCATCTTTCCACTCTGTGGTGCTTAGGTGGGCCGCACCCGCACCGGCAGGAGGAACGCAGAATTCGCAACTCACGACCAGTCCGTCGCTGGCAAAGATGGACAAAGCGATGGAAATGCCGATTGCGATAGGGTGAGACCGATTTTATGTCCGTATTGGTGTGTTGGTGCTGTCCGAGCGGTGTTCGTTTGCGAGGATGGGGTTGCTCACGGGCTACGGCTGTTGTGGTTTTGCAGTTTTGTGCTGATCCAAGCGCAATTTTCAATTCGATTGCTGGTCGCATTTTTTATGACGTCACACTGTTTGATAATATTGAAGATATAGAAAAAATAGGAAATGAAAAATTATATGATAATAATAATGCATACCTTCAGGCGCTTAGGACATCGCAGCAATGAGCGCCTTTTTAGCTAGTTCATTGTCTAGTGATGCAAAAAAATAATATTTAAATTCAAATAGTACTGTAAAATTCTAGCAAAAGTTCATTCTAATCAACTTTTGGTAATATTATGCAATAAATCGGAAATATTAATAAATCCCACCAATCGATGAATTTACCACTCTGGCATCTTTGGTATGGTAAGCATTTGTGATACATGTGATTAATTTCTGTTAATCATTTTCACTTACTAAAACACAAATTATCCGAACGAAAGGTCAATCTTTACTACAAGGACAGTGGTTTTTGAACATAAATTAATTTGCAGGTTAATCGATGTCAATTCATCATTTCTGGTCATCCAGCCACTTTCGGGGTATTCTAATAGGACTAATAGGATTCTGATTGTAATGTGAGTTATTGTATACTCATGTTCATCTTAAGTGGCAGTTTTTGATCAGTTTAATCTTCAAGGATAGTTTAAATTACAGTTATTTGGGATCGCTGTAAAAAAGCAAAAAAAAAAAAACAATGGTTCTGCTCAGATCACAAGAGAGACATCAGAATAAATTCGAACGAGAATATGAAGAGTACCCTTTCATCGATCTTAGTTACTTTTTTGACATCATTCTCATCGCGTTATCATTACCAATGCATCCAAAGCAGATAATATTATGTGCACTCTTTGCTATTGCATTTACTGATGATTCAATCCAATTTTACAAAACACAAATCCTTCTAACGATATATAACGGAGCAACGCAGTGTGCACTATCAGTGAACCGTTACAATATTTTGACATTATTCCCACCTATAATTCCCACCAATCTCCGTACAATCACCTTCAAATAGGCTACAGTTTTCCACACAAAAACACACACACAGTCACGATCGATGCGGTGGGCTGACTGTGAACCGATCGATGAGACCCCGGAACTCTTTCCTGTGCCATTCATCTGCACCGGCACGGCACTATCTACCGTAAGCCAAGCCCATCCATAACACGCCATACCCAGCGTGACAGATAGTGATCAGTGTTTTTCTCACCTTTGTGCGCATTCACAAAAGCCTTCGACGTTGAAATATGCTTCCGTGTGCTTCTGGGGTTGAGCAAAAAAAAAAAAAAAAAAGGACACGAAGCTATTTAGCAGCCCAAAAACCCCTTCGCCATTCGTTCCTGCTGTTGCTGCTTTCCGATCCTTCGCGTATCGCACGATCCTTCCGATCCATGAGGTATGAGGTTACAGGCTTTTCGTTTTGTTCTGTTATCTCATTGCACATTCGCAAAAGAAAAGGGACAATTTATATTGAACACCGTTCGAGCAGTGTGTTCGCTTTCACTCTCGATCTTTCTCTCTCTCTCTTTGTCGCCCGACGTGAAGCTCATCAGCACTCATCGAACGCACTTTATGATGTTGTTTTCGGGCCTTTTGGTGGCAAAATAGGATTAGTCACCTGCTGGGACGGGACCCTTCTGGTGCGTTTGGCCCCGAAGTGGCTACTTGTTGTGGGTTTTTTGTTTGTTTGTTTGCTGGTTGTCTCTTTTGTCTTGTTTCGTGCACTGTTTGTGTTTGTTTTTGGTGGATTAGCTTTCATTTGAAGCCTTTTGTACTTCAGACTAATAGATCGAAGGGATAATTGACTGTAAAGACCGCAAAGCAGCAGTAGAAGAAATTTACAACACAAAAAAACAAAAATTATGGTGACTTTCCCCAATTGTGGGAAGGAAATGGGCTACAATTGCTACAAAACGATTTGCTATCAATTTTATTTCCTCCCTACCTTCGAGTACATAAATAGGACGCTTACAATTCCCAATTCCGTACAACACACAGCCACACACACACACACAGCTCAAGTGGCGGAAGACGGATTTTGTGCAATATCCTCGCCTCAGTCGTGCTTTTACTGTTTCTGAGATGAGTTGCTCACTAGCTCGAATCGCCATTGGCATCCGGAACGCCACACACCTAAATCCAATCACAGTTCACCGAAATGTAAGCATTCCGATTTCCCTTCACAAGCTCGGTTTCTCCGTCTCCGTAGAAAAAGGCAGACGACGGACAATCAGAATGGAATGAACCGAAAAAAGATCATTCACGTTTTGTTCCCTTTTTTTGCCTACCCCAAAAAAGCCATAACCCATTCGGCTGGCGGATATCGGGTTAAGGCTAAGCAGGAACAAGCGGCAAGAAAATGAACGCCACTGTTACGAGAACACATCATGCAACGGTAAGCAAAAATAATGCAAATAATCCATTTTCCGTTGAGAGAGAGAGAGCGACAGGATGTTAGCAAACAAAAACAAAAAATACTTCCCAAACACACACAGAGCTAAAGCTAGAGGAATGCCGGAAACGGCAAAACCCGTCCGCAAAGCACTGAGCACTTTACTTTGCCTTTGGGTGGGAAAATAAATTGAACTTTCGCCGCCGCTTTGCGCCGTGAATCCTTTAACGAACCATTTCCCACCGATTCCGATCCGAGCTGATGGATCGCAGAGCACGGGAAACAGGAGCTGAGCAGCAAACGAATCGACAGCGGTTTAAGATGGATGGGAGAAAAAATCCTTTACCGGGAAGCACAATAGCAAAAAGGTAGAAAAGAAAGTCCGTTAAAGGTACATCGCGGAATAGAAAGTGAAAAATCGAAATTTGCATTATGTAGATTAAAAGGGATGCAAATCGCATCCCTTTTCTTTTCCTGCGAATGCAGTTGAAAAGGGACTGGGACGAAAAAGAGTTATGCATATACCGCATTTTCAGTCGCTAGAAAGGTAAGAAAGGTGAACGATGAATGCAACACTAAAACCTAAATCTTCTAAGCCCTCCTTTTTCGTCTGCCCGCAGCGTGAGTGAGTGTCAATTTCGCACAGAAACCTTCCGATCACCAAAAGAAAGCCTCAACGTAAGCAAAGGGGTGAAAGTAGTTTTCTCCCCAATGGCACAGTAATTTTGCAAAAAAAAAGAACGGTTACACAGCCTGTGCCTGAGAATGAGAAAAGGAACAATCCACACATCACATCCACCCTGGGCATTGAATAATGCCCGGCTATTGTGCAAAACGGCAATCGCATCGCTCGAAGGAAGATGCATCGATTGGGAGAAGCCACCGCCCGTCTTAGAAGGACTTTCCAATATTGCCCTCGGGAGGTGCTGCTTCACTCCTTTTTTGTACACCCGTTCACCCCTTTCTTCCCTGGTGGGTTTCGGTTTAAATTAGATCTTTCTCCCATCCGGTGGAAACCTTGACAGAAGCAATAATTTGATTTTCTCTTGTCGCATTTGCAAGCAGCAACCGGCGGAACCACCGGTCCGTTCGATTCCGCAGGTACGCGTGATCAGTACGCGGAGTGTGGACGTTGGGAATTGAATTACAATCCCAGCAGCGGTAGGATGCAAAACGCCGAGGGCAATTGGTTTGGAAGATTGGAATTCGTGTGAAAACCATTTCCTGTGTGCTCGATCGAGCCATTTCTCCGCATGGCTGGTTGAAGATTGAGAGTGGCTACTAGAGAAAGTGGTCATCTACAGTCGATATGTTTGTGTCGTTAGATTGTTAAAACGTAGCTATAATGTAGCCACACACAAAAAAAACGAAGAATTGGCTTAATAGTTTTTTCCTGAGAAGTTTTAAAAACAAATTGAAAATGGCGCTGAAATAGTTTGTAACGCAATAAATGTGCCAAGGGACGGCTCGCGCACAAACCCGTCCAGGGGGCCACTCAAACAGTGTGACTCAAGTGGACACGGTCTCCCGCGGTGGTCACGATTTCTATCGACCGGAACCCTCCAATCAACACGCATCAAATACGCACTCGAACCATTTCGTATCGCGATCGTCCCATCTCGCCGTACCAGTCCCGTTCCAATCGTGATTTATGCTCCGCGCATTCTTCCGCCCAGCGCGAACCACTCGACTCGACTGCATACTGACTGGGCCTAAGCAGGACACCGACCGTGACATATGCAAAGAACCACTGTAAGCATAGTTAGTCGGCGAGATAACATATTACGCGCGATTAATCTGCTCCCTAGAAACATCAGTTTCCGTTTCCGCGCACACACACACTCACACACACACACACACACACACACACACAATGTCAGTAGAGAATTTTTGGAAGTGAAGCGGGACGAGGTCGTCGAACCTTCGGGAAAGGGGGAAACAATCGAGAGCAGTTCGCAGTTGCAACATTGGTTACGTTAAAGATTTCCCGATTGCGTCACTGATTGGTGTGAAGAAGCGGCGAGTCAATTGAGTTTGAGGATGCTAGACAGGATGGAAAGGATGCGTTACCGAGTGGAGGACATTTAATTTGCATTAAAGATCAACGCATTGTTGAAACTGTTTCTGAATGAGTTTCCTATGATAGTTACGATCAAAATCGGAAGGAAATAATTGCTAAAGAGTTTATTTAGATTGTGTATTGAAGTGGAGGTTGTAATAGAGGCTTGTGCCATATCTGATCAATTAGCTTTGGACGGTAGAAAATGGATACGACACACATCTCCTGTACTGTTAGTTTGCACCTTTGCAAATGAGAATATCTCAAACAATAGCTCGTGACATGATAAACAGGATTATTTACTACCGATTTAGAATAGAATTGAGTAGTCAAAATGAGCTTCAAAGTCATCTCTTCCATATAGCTCTAATAAAAGTGTAAAATATGCCTGAAAGATTGTCTGGAAGAGCGGCAAAATGCTGAGAGATATCGAAAAAATCATGGCTTTATGCCTTAAATAGCAAGATGACTTTCGAAGACGACTTTTATTAGGAAGAAGAATTATTAAATTAAACACGTTTCCTGCCTGTCCAACGTGGAGATTTGAAGATATAAGTAATAGACTAGTCAACCACAACTCAGCAGCACATTTGTACAATTTTCTAACGATAGTGTTGCTTCGTACCACCTAACGAGTGTTTTGAAAACGTGCTACAAGAAGTATAGAAGGTTAAGAATGACTGCGTCGAGGACATCAGAAGTTCACGTTCATATTTGTATGGGAGAAATGAACGACCTGGCGTACTAAGACGTTCTTTATTTCGGCGAATAGGACGTTATTTTGATGACCAACTCAGTACATTATTATTTATAAAGAATCGATGAACGTTGATTAGATGAACGTAGGTCGTTCGTTCTTTAGAATGAATTGAATGAATCGTGCAGTTCTGGTACTTGAGGCACAACTCTAGTTTGTATGGACATATGGACATTACAAAAGGTCCTCTTCATGAGTCCTACATGAGCTCATGAGTTCCTAAAATACATTACTTTAAGTGTTATCAACCCTTTCTTATATTTCCAAAAATGTTTTACATTTCATCTTATATCCCCTATTCGAAACAGTTCCTGCAATGTATGTTTCAACAACTAAAACACCTTCCTATACATCCCAACCGTATCACATCAGCAAACATCAAACATCACTTCGTTAAACCTCTTTTTCGCCCGACGGTTCGCTTCGACCCCAGCATCCTGTCCCTCCACCGTATGCACTTTGCAAATGATATGCAAACATGCTCGCCGCCATTTTGCCGGACCTGCCCCCTGTCCGGGGACGACGGGGACGGGATACGGAAAAGCCATTAGCAAAACATACAGCAATGGTGAGCGCCCGGTTCTCTGTCCGCAGCCGGCAAAAAGGGGCGCCAGCAAGCGCCATAGAAAATCAATACCCATCGCCGATAATCACACCGAGCGTGGGCGAGGGTGCTTCGACACAAAACGTTCAGTTTTTCGGGCACATTCTGTCTGTGTGTGTGTGTGTGTGTCTATCGTTTCCATTTTCCGCTACCTTTACCCCCGAAACCGCTCGAACCCGAAGCGGTACGGGAGGGATGTGCTTTCAGTGCTAGCGTCAACATTTTCACGGCTTCGTTACAGGGTTTCCCACGATTTATTGGTTGGTTCCCACGATTTATTGGTGCGTTCCCACGATTTTTTGGTCATTTCCCATAATTTTTTGGTAGCAACCCACGATTTATTGGTCGGTTCCCAAATATTATTGGTCGGTTCCCAAATATTATTGGTCGTTTCCCAAATATTATTGGTCGGTTCCCAAATATAATATAATATAATACCGACCAATAATATTTGGGAAACGACCAATAATATTTGGGAACCGACCAATAATATTTGGGAACCGACCAATAAATCGTGGGTTGCTACCAAAAAATTATGGGAAATGACCAAAAAATCGTGGGAACGCACCAATAAATCGTGGGAACCAACCAATAAATCGTGGGAAACCCTGTAAGCCCCCCGGGAGTCGCTGCTATTGTGCGGTGAGCTGGAAAAGGAAGCTGGAGAAGGGGGGAAAGGAGAGCGACAGATACAGACGGGAGACCGCACACCGAAACCCGTCCACGCCGTCAAACGATGCCGGCTGATGATGGCCAGCGAACCGAGCGAAAATCGCAAACAGCGTGTTTATTCAAACCGACACCGGCACCGGAGACTCCCAGACGGCCACCGGTGATGCACCGTGAGTTTGTTCCATCTTTTGCGCGACACGAGATCCTCGGCACACACACACACACCGTCGCCACTGGATGAACTTTATTCGGTGTAAACCACCGTTGATTTCGATGAAAATCATCCATTTTACATGCATATTCTTCCAAGAAACGGTTTCACAACGGTCGCCCTCACCCCTCGCTCTTGGTTCGTGGTTTTGCTCGGTAGAGCTGTGTAGGGAAATTTTGACCTTCCTGCTCGACTGGTCCTCTCTCTATCTCTATCCTTCTCTCCTCCCACCAACCACCGCCCACATCGTCAACTGTTTGATAAAACATGCTAATAGAATTGATGAAACCATCGTCCACTTTGCGAAAAACGAAAAACCCAGTCCAGCAAAGCATCCGTTTCGCGTTTGCCGAAGAAAGGGAAGCAGGAAAGCGGATGCTCTCCCTCCCGCTCCCACCCAACCCGGCAACGGTCACGTCCGGTATGAAGGTGTTATGTATACATGGTGAAAATGGCATCGTCACAACCGACAGCAGCCCGGTGAAGCTCGCTTATTGAGGAAAATCGATCGAGTCCAACCCTCAAACTCGCCAGTCCAGGCATCAACTGACCGTACGCTGAAAACCGTTCGCCCAACAGCGTGAAGGGTGGATGAAGTGGGCGGGTGGACAATCCCATCGTGCCCATCTTTGCCCATCCTTACGAAGCCATTATATACCAGAATGATGTGCCTGGGAGCTGGTGTTGGTTTGGCCCCAATGTCTTGCGTTGACCGACTACGGGCGCCAAGATTTGATGTTGGCGTTCGTTGGCGAAGGCGAGTGAGTGAGGGGGAGAGAAGGGGTCAGGAGAATTAAACATAAAGAACCGGACCAGAACGTCCCATTCCAGCTCCGGCCAGCTCCGGGAAAGATGGACAAAATGGCCGAACCGAAATGGCTTCCATGTACCAGCCGGGGATGCTTTTGTGTCGGGCGGGATGAGATTGATTAAGAATTCATTTACTAATCGGGCCCGTTGGGAGGTGTTGTGAATTTTATAAAACAAGAAACAGACTTAACATCACTTTTCTTATACCTTTAATTTGATAAAAAAGACGTAAAGTTTGTAAATATAAGTTTATGAACAAAATGACGTTATTTGCTGCTATGATTCATCACTTTTTCTCAAGCTGGAACTCAACAATAAAGTTCCATTAACTATCAATTAGAATTGCATAAAAAATATATCAAACTCAATGTTCAAATGTTATTGAAAGTTGCGTGTATTTTGTACAGTATTAGGCTACTAGAGCAAAATATTATTGCAAAAGTTAAGGCCAGAAAATTTTCAATCTTTTCCACCGTGTGGCCGTCTCGTACACCGGCACAAACCCGCTGCATAGTTTTCACTCCACGTCGATCCCGGACGCACGACACGTCGTTCCCTCCTCTCTCCAACCGTCAACCAACGATGAATAAATTGAATTTCAAAAACCCAACCCCAACAACAACAAAAAAACGCCGATCCAACGCCCTTCAGCGGACTGTGTTGATTGGAGTGGTCCCGAAAATGGACCGCGTCCAAACACCCAAACCGACCCTTCGGCAATGGAATTAGTTTTCTCCGACCACTAGGCGGTACTCGTTCCACTACTGCCACAATCTTACCCCGATTCGAACGGGGTCAGCATCCTTTGCAAGAAGGGAAAGACTGTGTCTGTCTGTGTGTGTGAGTGTGTGTGTTTGTGTGAGTTTGTAAGCGTCTGGAGTTAGGTGAGCTATTTGTTATTTCATCTGCCGTCCCTGCTGGAGAAGACATACACACACACACACCGAAGCCCATCGCGACCATCCGTAGCGTCCGTTTTGCTTGTCCAACCGTACCCTCCCCCCTGTCCCTCAGCAGTCACCACCATCTCCAAACCTCAATAGATAGGCAGGAGGAAGAAGGAAGAAGAAGCCATCGGACCTAAACACCCTTGGGAGTAGCAAGAAGAAGCACTGGCTGGGCGCAGCATTTGCATAAACACAATGGTCCGCAGGCCGGAGCGTATTAATACTGTTGTTAGGAAAGATTTGCTTCACCCTCCCACACTACCCCCAGCACATCCCCCTCCGGGCAGATGGATGACAGGGCAGTCCAAACCCGGAACAACCGCGCGATTCGTTCGGCTCGAGGGCAATGCTGAAACCTGGACGAAAACGTGTGGCCAATCATCTTACCGGAGGCGTACCGTTACCCTGGGGCCGGCACTTTCGATAGTAATTCAATCTCGCTCGGACCGTTCCCGGGGATGGCTCCTGATGGATCCTGAAACTAGGCCGCCCCCTTCAGCTCCCAGCTTTTGGTGGTGAATTTCCATAGTCATCAATTTTCCACCCTCGCCGACGAGATGAGATTAGGCGAAAAACTTTGCGCCCATCATCCCCCCACCCCACCCATCGATTGTCCGTCCGTCCGTTCGTTTCGTTTCGTTTTCTTTGTCCGTTCAGGGGCTCACCCTTATCGGTGCACATTGTGTCTTTCATCGTCACCTTTTATCTTCGGCCGCACGTTAGAAGCTGCTGGACGGGTTTTTTATTTTGTTTTGTTCTTGTTATTTTTGGCCTTCCGCGCTGTTTGCTCTTGATGAAATTTTCAATTTAAAAATGAATGGCCCTTCGCCAAAACCATCGCATGGCCGCCCTAGCTCATCGCATCCTATAGCCGCCGGTGCCGGGAAGGCAAACATTCAGGGGCAAAGACCGCTGTGTGGAGAAGCCCACTGTGTTTGCTGACCAGAGGATGTGTTTTTTTGGTCAAACCACGGGCGCACACATACACACACACACAACAAAAAAAGAGACATTTTGATCATTCGATACGGCTGAAACACACCAATATTCGGCGCTCAGTGTGTCCCTGCTGCCGCTGCGCTAACTTATCGCCATCGGTCGGTCGAGCAGATTGATCGAATATTGCCTCCGGCGTGACAAGAAAAATCGTCCCCGTCATAGTTGAGGTTTGCTTCATTTGCTTCAGTTCGGTGTTTCGCCCATTCGCTTCATTGGACCTTTGCTTGGGGGTAGGAGTTTTCCCGGTTTTGGAGTGCGGGGAGTAAGAATGCTACTTTAAGCGGGAGGGTTGAAGGATCTGAATTGTGCGCCCGAGGACAGTTTCATAGGCGGTGGCGGTTGAACACTGTGCTTAGGGTGATAAATGGAAAATGCCAAAGCCCTGACAAATGCACCCATTGGAATTAAGGCAGATTTGTATGGCATTCCTTGCATATTTAAAGCCACCGGGTAACTTACAGAGTATACGTTTCGAAGAAAGCGAGAACTTTATATTTCAGTGTACTATATGAGTGTCAAGAGTACAGAAATTATATCACAACATCTCGTATCTTATACCAAATTATGTAACTAAGTAAAATAATACTAAATATATCCTACGTTTTAACTTGAAATGTTTTTGGATCGACTTTGAATTGAAATGGTTTAAATTCTACAACATTTGAGTATATTTGGTGCTTTAATTTACCTTCTGGTTACACAAACACGACTCAGAGTAGAATAAGGCACATAATTGACATTAAGGTGTAAGCCTTGATGTTGGAACGAGATTCGGAACTGTCCCAGGACACCCAGACTTACTCCTAGAATCTAGAAACAAAGGTGTTAACTTCCACTGCTTTCAAGCGCAAAAGTAGAGCAAGCCATACGATGCAAAGTTTCAGGGCAGAGGCCAATAGAAGCCTTTTGCAAGCTTCGTTCAAGTTTAGTCTGAAAGTGACGTCTCAGTTAAGCTATGTAGCTCTTTGTGCTGGTTTTTCTTTGGGCAGTACCATTTATACAGTTACAGTGACCTTGTAAAGACCTACGAAACAGTCTTGAAGAGGTTGTAGCAATCACTCCCAACGTATTTCTTCATTATTATCGAATTAGCAATTTAAACCAATGCTTTAACCCAACATACAATTGCATTTGGTGCCATGTGCTTAATATTCACCTACCAAAGAGAAACTACCCGTTTTTCATTGCCAGCGGTAAAGTTCAAGGACGCTTACCGGAAGTAAACATAGGTCAGAACAGAAAGAAACGGGTTAAAACAGCTTTATTAAATGAACAGCACCGTTTGTAAGATCCACGGTCATAAAAAAAGAAGAGAGCGGAACTGGTGGTGAACCATAATAGCAAAACAGCTATAAAAACACCACACCTTCCCCGACCCTGATGTCGGCACACCCGCGACACAAGACAAACAAAGTGTAACGAGAGGAATAAAAAAAAAACCAAGTCAAGAGAAATTTTCTTTTCATTATCAGCAGACGGTGGCTGCCCCGTCCTCTGAGCAACCACCACTACCAGTAACTGGTACAAAATAAGAAAGAAATGCCAGCAGCAACACACACACAAAGAAGGAAAAACATTATCCTCATCCGCCGTGGCCCGTCGCATCAGCTGATAGTAAACGTAACAACCACTAAACGGGATGGAGCGTAAAAAAAAAGAACTTGCCCGGTGAGAGAAGAAAAAAAGGAACCCCCATGAAAGTGAAAGTAGAAAAATTATCCCAAACCCCTGCGCCGTCCTCCCCCTTGGAGGTCGGAGCCTCACCATCGGGCAAAGCAAAAGAAAACTGTTCGCGAACAGCCGCGAGCCGCGTGCCGCAATTAAGTTTCATCGTTTTGCATCGCCTGGGAGAAGTAGTAGCACGCCCGAGACAAGGAGCAGGAGCAGAGACAGAAAAAAAGCAGCATTAAAGGATCGTTTTCGTTGCTCCTCGGGCCGCTTTTGCCGCCAGCCCGACGAGAAGTGCAACCGAGGAAGTGTGCGCCTTATGAATGAATGAATGAAGCAAATTTAAATAATGAAAACACGCTACGACGCGCATTTTTTCGCAGCTTCTGTTGTGCTATTTGTGGTTGGGGCGGGGGTTGGAGAAATATATGGAGGGTTTCGGTGTGGGTTTTTTGTTCCCGAACCGGAGCGCGCGCCAAGCAGCTGTGCTACTCATTCGGTGCATTTTCTTTCACAGTACCAGGCGTTTTTTCCATTCTTGGCCATCTTTTGTTTAACAACAATTTTCCAACACTGTGCGTGGAGTGGAAGTTTTTTTTGTCCTTCATTTTTTCGCGCTGCCGGGCGCTCAATTTTTCCGCCATCATCAAACGCAACACACCCGCGACTGTCGGTGTGTGAGTGGCTGTGAGTGGCAGACACAAAGCAGCGCGCCATCGCAGCAACCCGCGCACACATACACCGAGCAACGGGGCGAGAGAGGAGAAAAAACAACAACAACTACGAAAAAGGGGAAATTTTCCAACCACCCCCTCTGTGTTGCGACTGCAAACGAACAGGAAGGAGCACCGCACAGCCAGGCGTGTGAGCGAGATAAAGCCAACACTTCCCCTTTCTTTTGTTATTGGAGAGGGATTTTCCGTGGCCCACGCGCACTAGTGCAAAAGGGAAAGTAATTTTTTTCCCGCCATTTTATTACTAGCCCGCAGGCGGTGGCACTGCCGTCCTGTGTTTGGGGTGGTGGACGCGCATCATCCGCCATCAAAGAGAAATTTTTCTTTTTTTTTGTGAGTCTTTGGCAGTTCGTTTGCATAAAGAATTTTAAAAATACAGACACCGACGACGGCACGTTTGCGATTGTTTTGCTTTTTTTCACTACTTTAAGATCCTTGTTTTCCTTCCACTTTTTCATTAGCCTCGGCGAAAGTGGAACAAAACACGATAGGCGAATAAAAATGGGAAGAGGGGCTAAGCGAGCGAAAAAAAAAACCGTGTTAATAGATTGCATAATTAACGCGACGCGTCGGCTTTTTTTTTTTTGTACCTAAATTCTAGCTACAAAAAAACGATATTTAAACATCCCGTTTTTTGGACCGTGACCGCCGTCTGCCGGCAAAACACAGCGGGAGCAATTAACGGGAAGCGGGACTAAGCGTGGGCAGACAGGCCAGACTGGCCGAGACCTTGACATCGTTTTTAATGAGAAAAGGGAGTTCTTTTTTTATATTTAAGGTTTGGTGGCCGCTTACTTCACAAAAGCAACAACAGTTGCTTTTTTTCTTTCACTTTCTTTAATTTATTTTAAGACCGATTCCGCCAACATTTCCTCCCGGCCGACCGGCACCCGATTCCCGTCAATGAAATTTCGTTTTCCCGCAAAAGTGGGCCAATTTTCCTGGAAACTCGTGGCGGTGGTGATGGTGGAAAATTATACTTGCAAACGCTGCTGTGCCACGCTGTTAAACAGGCCGATCATCAAACGCGTCGCTCGATAACGGTGGGCTGGTGGCTCCACTTGTCTTTCTACCTCTTTCTCTTCGCCCCCGTTCCTGTTCGACAGCTCATTGCGGCTCTGCCGGGTTCATTCATGCTTTAAAAATGATTTTGCTTCGCGTCATAACAGCCGGTGAAGGTTTCTTGCACTCGCACAGACACAGAGACAAACACACACATCAACATTGCAGCTTCTTTCTGTTCCGTGTCACTTTCTGAGCCCTGTCCCAGTCCATCCCCACCACGCACCATCATCATCATCATCATCTGCTTCGTCCTCAGGATGCACTTAAAGTGTGTGCCATTTTTATAGATTTATGCTTTCTTTACGGCCCGCTGCCGCTCCCATCAACAATGTGTCTGCCAGTCACAATTTATGTGCCCCAGGACCACCGCGTCCCCGCAAATGGAAGAATGGTGAAGGTTTGCTTGCCTACCCTTTTTCTTCAAGCTTTCTGGCTAGGCTGGCTTGTTGGAGATGGTGGAGGTAAAAGAGGAGCTTTTTATGGGGGAAGGTTGAGGTGAAAGTGCCAGGGAATTGAAATTTGTTTGTTTGCGTGCGGATTCTTGACTCTTTTTTTGCCGACGCCGCGCCGTGGCTGTAATAAAAATTCGTACCGAGACGTTGCACTTACACTTTCGTTTTCACTGGGGACGATGGAGAGTGGGCGCTAAAGGGGGAGGGTTGCTCGCTTTCCTCTGTCGGTGTGGCTGTATAGTAAATGTTGAGCTGCACAAATACGCACCTTCGAAACAGCTGATCCGGGGTGCAGAAAGAAACACAGTGTATGCGTTTGGTTTAAAGCGCAATACTGCAATGAAAATGCAAATTAAAGTAGAAACTCGACACTTGATACTATATTTAAGAACTTAAAGTATTGCAAAGGATATGAAATTATTTTAATGGAATTGGAATTGCACAATTTGACACCTCCACAAGTCGATCTTTTACCGGGATGGTCGAAAAAAGTGCAGCAACTTCCTTCAGGAGCGTGCGCGATCAAAGAACGGCCCCCCGTAGCGTCTAAAATGGACACCGTGTGGCAGTTTGTGAGCGTCATATAAGCCTGTTCCTGCATCTACAACATGTTGGCACTATTAAACAACAATCAGAGCATCGAAAGAAAGCCGGGTTCGGAATGGCCGAGGACCCTCAACGAAAAGAAGCTCCAAAGGAAGCTGAAAATGAGGTCCTTGGTTGGTCCAACATCTCTCAGCTGCGTTCCATCGAAATTTCCTGTACCAACGTGATGCTCCAACAATGTTGTCGCGAAAACTGAGGAGGAATTGATACAAATCAAATGTAGATCTTGAAAACATGCCTGCACACATGTCTTTGTTCGGTTTTTGCAAGCGCAAACTTTAATAATTACCTTTCCAAGGATGTTCGTGACAAGAAATTATCTTAGTTATCAGATTTTCTGCAAAAGATATTATGTTCAAGCACTTCAGATGACATTAATATATTCAAAAATTATAACAAACTACTATTTACACAATTATTCGTCCTACATTGTGACTGTTTCCAACGATACCTCATTGCCCACGTCCGGCTCATGTTATTCTATTTTATCAAGATCTCCTACCATCAAACAACAACCTTTCCATATCCTCTTTCTAATTATACAGCATCTTTTCCAAACACGGCGAACCTTCCATCATTCGCTTTGATGTGTTCGCGTTTTGCGCCTTTGCTCACACCCCATCGGCAGCTGCCCATCGCATCTAATCCCGACATCCCGAATCCGATCAAATATCCTACAACACACACACACCGACCAACACTATCAAACAATAGTAATAGAATAGAAAATAGAGAGCATTTTTTAATCAAAGCCCATCCGCACCACAAACACAGCCAGCGTACGTACGAGCCAGTTGTTGCAACAGTTTCGTCCCATTTCCTTGTTGCCATTGAAATGCTAATGAGCTTACGCACTGTGCGTCCTCCGAAACGCAGAAAGGGGTTTACCTTTTCCGCTCGTAATCGAACGTTCGAACCGTGTAACGGTGCAAACGAATATTCGATATTCGTAGTACCGGCGGTATCGATCGAGTTGAAAAAGCACATTTGCATATTTATTCACACACCCCTTTTCCTTTCCCATTCATTGGGCATAAAGTTTGCAATGATTTTTGCAATTGCACAACACGTTAATAGCAGTTGCAGTTGACAGCGGCCTACAGTGTCGGATGAAAGCTGATGCAGCTGCATTTTTTTTTCATTTCCTTCTTTTTTTGTCTCTCTCCCTCGTCAGCTCGCTTAGATACGGAGCAGTTCGAGATACGGGACGGATCATTTGCATAAAAATGTCCTCCGATTGGTGTATGGCTTTACGCGCTCTTCCACACCGGGCCACACCGGGCCAGCCTGACAAAAAGGTTGCAAGAAAGAGAGCGACGAAAAGGAACGCATGCAGGAAGAAAGCCAGGTAAACGATTTTCCACATGCCATTCCACGGGGAGTCCTTCGCGCTGATGCATATTATTTTTATTAACAACAGATTCCCTTGCTTTTTTGTTGTTGTTTAGCTTCGCCCGTATATTTCACTCCCTTTCCCGGGATTGGCGCGACGTTACGCGCACGGTAACCCGGCGTCACTGTGCTGCGCGCTACCTGCGTTGCGCAACCCTGCATTAATTTTCTTTCCCGAAATAAAAGCCCCAGGTGCTTCCTCGGTGACCTCCTCGTGCGCACTCGCGTTCTGTGTGAGGTCTAACGTCTAATGCCAGCTGAGCTGTTCGGCGGTGCCGCTTCTCTTCACACCTCAAAACACGCTTTCGGATGCTTTTGCGCAAGCATTGCCGCCACGCCAGTGATCGCGCAACAGTTCGAACTGGTTGGTTGTGATTTAGCTGCGGAGTCTTCGAGGAAAAGTGTATTGGCTATTGATTTTGTGATTGAACTTACCAAGTTTCTTACCTTCAACAGTGCTCGTCCCACCGAGCACGTGCGTACTCAGTTTAAGTGACCGTCCGTCAATAACAATGTTCCGGCAGTTCAATAACAATGTTCCGCGTCGTTACGTCCGCACAGCGGGCGGGGTCCACTGTCCCTTTCCCGACTGACCGCAAAAAAATCCTCGCAAAACAATCAAACGAATATTCAAAAAGCCTTTCACAATCCTGTCCCGGCGGTCCCTGTGATTGGGCTGACCACGTGCACGTCCAAACGTTGTCCACCCCTTGGGTTGTGCGCGTGGACACCACGGCAAATGATGATCATAATTTATGGACCGAAGCACACAGCAGCACAGCGCGGCCGGATTTGTTCGTATGCAAATTGTGCTACCGCGGCGGCATAAGGGGTCAGCATAAATTTGGGGTCAATTGACCAATGTTGTCACGGCACACGCTGACCCCTAGGCAGGCCGGCCGTGCCGGGTGAAATCCCTCTGGGGAAGAGCGGACCGGCAAAAGCTGACCAATGGCTGGACAAAGGGGCGCTACCCCTTGCGCCTGCCATCCAAAACGGGGAGTGAGCCCGCCGTAACGAGGATCGTAAACGAAAGTGATGGCAGTGATGGGCCTCCTGTGTTGACCCTAAGCGTGGCGAAAACAAGTCGTTTATCATCGGTGCCAAGTTTGCAGTACTGGACAGTACGGCTGTCGGAGTTGGAGAGAGCTATAGTTATCATTTACCATCCCCAGGCGGTTGGGAGTGTCTCAAGAGGCCGTTAAAAGATTAGCCGGGTCCGGCCGTTGTGTGTGTTTGTCAAAGATATTAAAACAATCCTTCGCTGGAGTGAGTGACCCCGAGTGTGTTAACGTGGTAAAATGAATGGGATTATAATCGGACGGACTTGAAGCCACCGATCGGGGAAAGTTTAAGTGTGGAAAATGGTGGCATAATCAGTAGCGCAGGCTTGCTACTCTATTTCTGTGACAATGAAATTCCTATTCAAGTGCATTATTTATGATAAAATAGCGCCAACATTTAACTGTGCGAGAATATGCTACGCGTTTTAAACAACCGCGCCACAACCGGACACTTTCGTCACTGTCTTTTTGCTAAAGTAACCAAATTTTCGTCAGGACACTTTCGCCCGAAAAAAAAGAACTGCTTTGCAACCGACAGCACTCACCTACGCATCGCGCATTATCGTTTACTCTTATCATCCCCTTTAGCCCTCCATGGCAACGGCCAATCCAACTTTAGCTCAACCTTAGCTCAATCTGCTGCAGCATGGGCTCGGCTGTTCATTAGCGTTGTCATGGCAGGCACCAGAAAAATAAAACGTAAAAAGACTCCTCCACCAGCAACCCGAACTTTCTAACCAGCATACGCGGAGCTTATTTGTCTTTCATATCGTTCGTCCTGTACCATCACAGCAGCTGGAGCCCCAATACAGAGCAGGCTACTTTAGGTGAAGCGAGGCGCCGGTAGAGCAAATAATACCGCAGAATGTGCTGCACAATATCTTGCCGCAAAACCGCGCAAAGAGTAAGGTTCGAGCGGGAACACCGACGTTTCGACGTTGATTTATGTCACACTGACACTGACGGACGGACGAAAGGTTGCTGCTGCTGGTGGTAATGCTGGTGCAACGGCGACGTACGGCGGTGGCGTCCTGTGAGAGCTCCTGATGATCGTCGTCCTTTTTTTGCGGAGCGATACATCGTCATTGCCGTCGCCATGGGAACAAACATGGCAGCTGGGATAGGTTGGCCAACTTTGGCTCCCCACATGCTACAGTGTGGTGCATGGTGTTTGTGGACGATTTGTATAGACTAGTTTGATTTGTAATTTTGTACAGAGTTTATCATACCAAGATGTTCCCAGTTAGTGAAACACACAATTTATTTTGTGGTTCAGAAATTTCTCAATTTTTTCTCCAAATGTTTTAACAATTCATCCCAAATCGTTCAATTTTATAAAATTGCTCAAAATCCTTTCATGCTCACAACTCTCTCCACCAGCATTGGATGGCCCAACGAAGAATACCACTCCTTTCCATCCACTCTCCCATCACCCAACGGCTGTGGTTTTAGTCGCCCTGCCAAGACGTCCCGATTCGTTTGCCTACGAATCCCCATGCACCATCCCAGTTTGCATGTTCTTTTAATTAAATTAAAATTATATCCACACACACTGACACACATACAAATACTCGGTGCTATCTTGCCGTCGACCCATAGCAACTCCAGCACGTCACATGTGAAATTCGCCCACCCCGCAAGCGCCCAAGGAGGTCGGCAAAGGGCACCGGCACCACGCGGTCGCGGTTTGGGAAAACTTTTATCTCTCCCCTGGCGCCACACACAAGGCACGCTGCTACCATGCAAACGATCACGATCCGAAAGGACGGTCACACGTACAACCAAGCACACACACACACACACAACCGCCATTTCGTTTCGATGCGGGGACGTTCATGCGTACGTTCGTCCGTTTCGACCGAGCAAGCCTCCGAGAAGCGCCCACGTACACGTGCTGTGAGGGGTTTTGTAGGTGGGTCATGTGTGCAGAAACTTTCTACCTCCTTTCTTTCCTCCAAGCATGTGTGTGTGTGTGTGTGTGCCTTTCCCTAATTGTCATTCCATTGCCCACCTCTCTAGGTCCTTCCGTTCCGTTGGCCGTTGTCAAATCCTTCGCCTCCCGCCGTGTCGTCCCCGTCCACGAGTGTGAGGCGTTTTCCTTCATTTTCATTTCCCCCCATCCCACTACATTGTAGCTCATTTATTTGCATTTATATGAAAGCCGGTATCCTTTCGCTATGGTATCTTGCTCTACAAATACACACTCATACACACATGCACACACACTCAATAACGTACGCAAAAGCCCAGGAATTTCGTTCGTTTCGTTGTCGCCGTTCTCTTGAGCTGCTTCCAAAAATTATCCTCCCGGGACGTCATACACACACACGCGCGCGATGTGGCAAGAAAGGGAAGAGAAAGTTTTCCCCATTGCCCATCACACCATATGGCCTCGCCCTGGAAGATGCCGGTTGGACGCAGGATATTGTGGACGCCCGGACCGACGTTCGGAAACGTCGCACATAAAAGTTAGACATTGTTCGCCCCCCTTCACCCAATCGCGTACGGTGGCGCGGCCATATTTGTATGGCCTCCGCCATCAACTCGCTTATCAGCCAGCACAGGGTAGAACCTTTTTAGTTTCCCAATGTACATATGAGTTTGTATGTGTGGGGGAGCTACGCAGGCGTTATCCCATTTGGACGGCTCTTCCTGCCTCGAGCAACGGGACCATTTCGAGAAGCTCGCCATTCCGCTCGATTCGATTCGACCCAGCCTTCCAAATAAGGACCTCAAACGGACATGTATGCTACCTCGAGCGTATGTGTGTGTGTGTCTATGGTATTCCACATAATCCTTTCGCTACGCCCACAACCTCCACTGGCACATAAATTGACTTACCCCGGGTTAAGCCCGGTACAAAATGCTGCTCCAACTGCTCGAGAACGAACGCCAAAAACTACAACCGCCACGCGCGGCACAAGAAACCCCCAGCCAAAGGCTCTTGATTAACTTGGCCTCGACGAAAATTAATTTAATTTTTGGCGTTTTATTAAAATTAGAAATTCTGCACTTCTGTCCCGTTCCCGTGTGGGTGTATGTGTGTGGCCCGCTGGTGCCGGCCAAATCCCGGGGACACCGATTTGGAGCGCCAATGTGTGGATCTGAGGTATGTGTATATGTATTTTGTTACCATGCCTGCACGTGGTCCTTGGCCCGCTCGCGATGGCAGCATGAATCTTGCATTGGAAATTTTGGGAGAAATTAGTTTAGTTGCAAATTTAAATTTTCCTTCTATAGGGGAAGCGACCAAATTATGTGCACGTGTACGGTGGGACTTCTGGTTGGGAAGGGCAGCCACTACTGTATGCATGGAGCGGTGAAGTACATGCCTGATTTCCGATGTCTTTTGGGACGCTTTAATCAGTGCTAATTGGGCGGAAATATTAGTAAGCAGAGTGTTTATGTGGATGCATCTATTGTGAGCATGAGTAGAATCGGAATCATCGAGGGAGGGTAGGTTTAAGGTAAGATGGAACGAAATAAAGACATATTTAAAAGAGGTAAAATTGAAATGTAAACACCGCAAAGGTTGTAAGTAGGAAGCAAAACATAAGCAATCTTAATTAACTTACAATAAAATCCTTTGAACAACTAATAAGCTTTTTTGTGTGCATAATATGACAAATAAATCGGTTTATTTTCTGTTGCATTCAATTAAATATCAAGATCTTAATCCTTTTTTAATGTTTTACATGATTTGTTCCAGATATACTTTGTAGTTACTTCAATTACAGGTTTATAGACTCTTATAGACACTTTGTATTCGGGTAAGAATTTCATCACTTAAAATAACTAGTTTAGGCTAAGCAATAATCGTAATGGTAAGCTTAAACTAACTTAGTTTCTATCATTTATTTCATTTTCTACTGCTTTGGCGTACGGAGTCATGCCATGGACCTTCGGAGTCATGTCGATCTATACAACATTCCTAGATATTGTGTAACTCAAGAATATATGCATGGTTTTAGGTCTTCTACATCTTCTTCAATGGCACAACAACCGTTGTCGGTCAATGCCTGCCTGTACCCACTAGTGAAGTGTGCTTGGCTTTCAGTGACTTATTGTTACCATAGCAGGATAGTCAGTCCTACGTATGGGGGAACGGTCTATTCGGAGCTTCAACTCATGACGGGAATGTTGTTAAGTCGTACCACCAGAGCGGCCCAAGGTTTAGGTCTACCTTAGATTTTAATCGATTCCTCCTCAGTTTTCACGACAAAATTGTTTGAGTAGAGCTTTTGCATCATGTTAGTCCAGAAAAAATCGATGGGACGCAGCTAGGAGTTGGTGGACTAGTTCGTGGACTAGGGTGTCATATCGAAATACCTCCGAAATTTGCCTGAAATGGTCGCATTGAGTTTTGGCATCATTGCTTGTAGCTGCAATGCCAGTGGTCGCTATTTCTGCTTCCTCTTTTGTAAGGCGATCTATTGTAAGATCACATCAACAATTTCAATTGATTTGTCAAGAACTTTCAGTCGAATCATTTCAATCAAGTTCACGCGGCAAGTCTCATAGCTTCATCCGAGATACAACAATGCACAATCTAACATAATTAAGCATATCAGCAAATTCTAGAACCAAGTTACACCAACCTTTCGCCAGAAACCGACAACGGTAATGAGATTCTACGGCTCGAAAAAAATAAACTCCCGCTACTTGTTGCAAGGTAAAACATCAACGCCGTAACGCAGCCTGCAACTAACAAAGTGCGAAGACCTGCAACTACTCAACCAGCGCAGGCAGTACCCGCAGCGCTGGATCCGGGTTCGGTTTGGCTTTTAATGGATTTTCCGGCCCGTGCATTGCTGTTCCCGTATGCATCCTTCATCTGCGCGGCACCATCCGTTCGATAGTGATCGCTGCTAGCCTTCTAAGCCTTCGTAAAACATTGCCAACATACACGGGCCAAAACCCCTCTCCTTAGGATGCGACCTAATTAATATACTTGCACGGAATAATGTATGGTATGAAATTAAAATGCTCCCTCCGCCCGCTCAACCTCCGGACCGAGAGAAGCCCTTTTGCTTCCATCATTGAGCCGCGATCGTGGTACAAAAACCTCCTAACATGACAATGCTCCCCACCCGACGCTCGTCCGCTACATACATGCGGGAAAAGAGGCAGGTTTGGACCGAGAAAACTTTTAACCTCCTCCACCCTCCGCCCAAACCCCCCGTGAAATCCGTCCCTGCAACCCCTTCCCACACCTTCAGCATGGATGGAAAACGATCACGAACAGAGATGAGTTTGGTTTCGGTGGCTTCGGCTGGCGCTGATTTTCACTCGCGTAAAGCGAAACGCTTCTCGCACAAAACTTAAGTACAACTCATTGCCGTCGAACGCAGGCCGCTGCCCCATCACCTACCGTCCTATGTTTTCCGACAGTTGCGGAAGGGCTGCCGGATGATGTTGCTCCCGTCGTAGCGGGAGCCCTTCAATGATGAGCCAGCGCAACGATGTGCGATGTAAAGTTCGCCTTCGTTCCTGGGGGTTTTTCGTCCCTGTGCGGCCATCATGCCGGCTCCCGAACGGTTCTGCTTCGGTATTCATTACCCCGCCCGTTCGTTAGGCGCACCGGCAACGACCCAACCCCGCTTAACCAATTCCCCAAACGAGCGCCCCAAGCGCGGCAAAGCAGTCGACACTGGTGAGCGGGGAATGAGAACTCATTTTCATTTTTCGCCAAATTCGACACTTTTCCATAAAACTTTCGCCCCTCATGTTGTCGTGATCGAAAGATAGAGAGAGAGAGAGAGAGTGGAAGAAACCATACACGATAGGCGTACGCATACATAAGCGCACACATGTGACCGATGGTGGTTGGTCCAACGAAGCGTGCAAGTACGCGCGTACGGACGGACGGAAGGCAAATGAGAAACCATACTACTTAGCTACTAGCTGCATCGTTTGCAGCATACTTGGGAAGGTAAGCGGTTTTCGCCTACTGTGGCACAAGGTGAAGCGAACGGCTTGCGGTACGGGAGAGCGCAGCACGCACATCTTTTTGCGCTCTACTCTTCTAAGAAAGCAAGCAACTCTGCTAGAAAGTCATAGTTGTACGTACACGGCTTGGTAGAAAGTTTTTTCGAAGGGAGATGGTATTTCTGTCAAAAATGAGATTTCCTTTTCGCAAAAGGCTAAACACGGGCAACGGCAGAAACACCTTTGCCGTGCGTATTGGGGAAAAAATGCAGATAAGACAGTACGCCAAATTTCCAGCGCACCGGATATGTGTGAGTGTGTGTGTGTACGGGAAAAGCCTAACGGCTTCCGGCATCGTATCAGCAGAAAGCCCGCACGCGGATTGATATTTTATTTCCCCATTTCGCACCAAAGCTTCCTGTTTCCTGTTTGTGTACCGAAATTGAATTTCATCTCAAAAGCCCGCCCAAATCCTTCGGCCCCGCTCGCTCGCACAATCACACTCGGACGTGAATGACGTTTTGTTTGTAAAGGATTTGATGGGTGATGCATATTGATCATCTAAAGGAGGTAAAGTCTTACAAATGCCAACACAAATATTTCAACCCTACCACGACCAAGCAAGCAAGCATCGTTTCCACCCGCGAAGACATTGGTTTCAATTTTAAATAATGTCCTCCAACGCGAGACCACCCTCTCTGTCCAACGGTTTGTTCATCCCCGTCGTACACCGAAGCCGTCAGTTTGGTGCGCCATTTGTAAAATGTGTTCCCTGTGGCCTGGTGGCAGTGTCGGTGACGTTCTCTCCACGTACACCCTCAGCGCTCCCCCAAACCTTCCATCACGAGCAGAATGTGGCCGCAGCATTCCGATAGATGATGCTACGGGACATCCACCACCATGGAAGCGCCATTGGACAGCATGTTGCCGCACGCGACACACCGTGCCCGATGTCTCCGCTAGCATTCCACGCCGCACAAGCTCCGGACGGTAATGGAGATCGCTATCGGCGAGGGTGAGGATGGGTGTGTGTGTGTGCCTGTGGTTTGACGAGAATGAGATGGAGGTGGGCTGAAGTACAAGAAGGTCGTTATCCTGGTGGCCGGGATTGGTTAGTTTTGGAGCAAGGCGTTCGGGCTGCGTCCGTAGATTGTTTAACGCGTTGCATGGAAGGTATGAAAATTTCACCGCGCTACACGGGCAACATCAACGCAAGGAAAAAGCCATTCGGCAAGGTGGGTTCGAGCGTAGTTGAGGGGCAGTGTGGTGCAGAATTAACAGCACCACGCTCTAGCTAAAAACCAGAAGCACCAGAACCCCCGCAAAAGCAGCTCCATCCCGCGGTGGGGGTTGGCCGGCTCTGTCTGCGCAACCTGGCACGTCAGTCAAACGCTAGCAAAAATGGCAAATGTCAGACATCGCGCAGCCATAGGAAGGGTTAGCGGGAGCGCAGTACATTACATGCAAGGTAGAGATGCATCCACAGGACTGCAGGATACTTTAATGTATCGTTTCACCAAAAAGTTTCAGTCATGTAGGAGAAACCATCCAACTCCTCTTTTTTTGGTCTCTTCTTTCATGCGATAAAGAAATACGCCCGTTTCAATCCCATTCAGACACACGTCCATTCTTCTTCTGCGGGCATTGTTAGGGCGGCAGGATTGATGTTCCGGGTTGAAAAAGTTTCAAAGGTACAAATCAAACACACAGGCATAGATACATTCTGCTATCCAGCAATCTATTTCCCTTCGATGTACTCCTCTCCCAACTCCGTCCTTTCTCTGATAGCGGGAAACCTCCCGTTGTGGAAAAACCCTTTCACATGACTAAACAACTATCGCTTTGTGTGATTAGAAACGTTTCACGTCTTCATTTACCAGCTGCAGTCACTAATCATCTCCATTTACAGTGTCGATTCTAACCCCAGCCACCGAGCTAGCGTACCCTAACCGCATCAAAGAGGTCATACTACGCGGAGAAATAACTCCAATCCTCTACGAGTGCTGCGACGAATCGATAGGTTTGACTATTTCTAACGATCTGTAAATATTTGCTCTCGTCGGATGTGGTCCCTGCATGTGCGAACGTGTGCCTTATCGCACACGATGGAGGCAAAATGGATCATTTATGCAAACAAGTTGCTCAAGGTGCGCCTGTAAGGACGGCACGGCCGGTACAGATGGCAAAGAAGAGGTTCGTTAGCGACCCACCAACATAAAGGTAATCAGAAACGGATGAGCGAGGTCTAGAGGTCGTCAGTATGAGCTAGTCATTTGCTTCTATAACGAAACACAATAAACAAAGCAAATAGTCATACACACACACACATCCCGGCGTACGATTTAATAACGAATCCAAGAATATACTTCAACCTAAACCGTCCATCTGCAAGGTGCAACTCTTCCCATGCTGCTGCTACTTCAAGATGTCCCTGTCATGCTCCTTGGCGATTCTACTGGAAACATAGTGCAAAATGTATGCAAATGAAAAGCTCATTGCTGAGACGCATCTTTCTATCTCTCTGTCTCTCTGTTTCCATCCCACACGCGACAGTACATCAGACCATCAACACGACTGGCTCTGGCACTGGTGTTCTATTTATTGTGCTACCAGCATTGAGTTTCAGCTGCGTGTCTGTGCATGTACACGCGTCGGAAAATTAGCCCCAAACTTGGGAAGCAACCAACCAACCCACGGTACCCAAGGTACGCCTTGCCACCACGCAATACAGCACGCAGCTCATCATTCTTCGCGCTTCCGACCAAACGCACCGTCAGCGTCAAACTCGTCATGACATGTGATGTGAATGCGACTCCATGGCAACGAACAACGTGCCCGCCCGGTCCCCTTCTTTATGGGCACGTGCTGAGCCCAGCAACGACGATTCGCTCGGCACAAGTGTGTAAATATAGTTAATAGTTGAAGCGCAAAATGTGAAAATAGTTTGGCTCGGCGCTGCTCTCCTGCAGGAATCGCACAAGTTCTCCGGTAGGCAGGTTCCGGACCCGATGTGTACCCAACGCCAACACACACACACACACACACACACACGCAAGCACACACACATAGATTACACAGTTTCGAGTGCAGTTGCGTTGCTGGGGCGCAGCTTTTGCACTAATGCATGAATAATGCAAATGCGTTCGCCGAGCATACTTTATTAAATTTGCAGTTTTCCCGCCTTTCCGCGTTCGGCAGGGTGGAAAATTGGCAGCCAGAAACCAAGAGTTTCTGCACCGAAAACTCCACATCCAACGGGATGGGGGGACTTTTTTGTCACCCCCAGTTGCCATAGTTCCGCCACAGCGCCCACCCGGGGACAGAGAGCTAATTATAATTAGCTCTGGTTTTGTGACATTACTACCACGTGCTAGCGTAACAGTGGCAAACGCTCGAGTGACAGCCAAAGTTGAGACAAATACAAATGTGCAATCATGACACGGCTGCTGCCACATATGCGCTTTTGCAAAAAGTTTTACTTTAAAAAGAGTTTTTTTCTTTTGTCTTGTCTTGCAGCGTTGAAAAGCTTCTCAATATGAGTGATACATTTCGCAAACAGCTCGTTGAGATAGAGAGTTGAGACCTTCAAGAGATTATTTTCTTGCAAACCGCAACCGTGCCGGATGTCTGAAGACCTGTAGAAGCAACCGTCTTCGAATCGTGCGCTGGCAACACAATTTCCATTTCCAAGATCTGCACGAACCTCCCGACGAGCGTGTAATTTGGCAAAATAAACATTACACAGACGCGCGGGTTGATTTTGTGTACAGTAGCGATACCTTGGAACGCTACAAAAGACACGCATTCACGGCAGGTAGACGTGGTGCTAAGGACCTGCTTGATCCCGCTAACACCGGCTTTGATAAAATTCCCGTCCAGCAAACGGGTCCGGGAGATCAGCACAGTGCGCGAGCTCGAGCAGCGGCAGCATTTCCTTCGGGCGCTTCATTTACTACTGCTGTGCGCACAGGGAGTTAGATTTCCACGCTACAACCCCGGACACGTGGGGCTGACGTTGGCCAGAGAAGCGTATAAAAAGGGCACAAAACCCCCGGGCGCTGGCTGGATGGGTGTGCCAGCCCCAGGCACACCCGTGTTTCCGTACCGTGCGGCAACACAAGTAACATGACATGACGTAAATAGCGATGTGCAGTGGCTTAGCGATGGTTGAAATGTTTGGCTCAGGTTTTTAGATATTTCCCAACCCCGGCAGAAAGGATAGTTCAACAATGCTGAATGTAAACGTTCCACCACGTCCACCAACGAATGCCAGTGATGCCTGTTCCGCTCTGGACAGTTTGCGAAAAGGCCAAACAAATGCAAAAAAAGCTTGTTTGCATAGTTTCAAATAGCAGTTTTGTTCTAAACCTATCTAAAGTACGCTCCTAAATGATAGATGGTACGCTTTTCTTATTTAAAACTGAACATAGTACATCGAGTCGACTCTCGCTGTGCGCTTCTACCACCTTCCAAGAATCTTCAACGACCCACACACACACACACACACACACACACACACACTCATAGAGCAAGCAATCAGCTCCCTGAAGCCGGTGGAAAGCGGCATCGCTAATGTTTGTACATGAGCTCGCGGTGCCACAAAAACATGAACCCTGCCCGGATCCTTGGACCTTGGTCCCCTTTCCGGCTCAAAGCCAGCACAAGCTGCCCATTTGCAACTGTCGACCGGCAGGACAGGCGCCAGGAAATTCTTCGAATAGCGAGTTATTCGAGCGCGCTGAACCGAAACGGATCTGCTGGGTGCTTTCCGCGAAGACAAGAACCACCGTGTATACTAGAAGAAGCTGAATGAAACGCTTGGAATGTTGCGCTCAGCCGGTGGATTCGGTGCGCTACCGCCAGCAGTGCTACTACACGCTTGTTAATTGGTATTAATGTTTATGCTCTGGCTAGCGCGGACTATCGTGTGCACGAGAACATATGCGATGAAGCTAATGTTAACCCTTTTTACTGCTGCCGCAAAGGTCGCGCAGAACCTAGTTAGCAAATGGTTTATCGCTCGTGTGCAGCAAAGCTCTCACAAAGCTTCGTATTATTTGTTCCTTTCTAATCTTGCTCAGCCAATTCAGTCAGACCTTCATACGCGTCCTGCACTCCCCATTCCACCAAAAACAAAACAAAAACTCACCCAAAAAGGTCATCGCCACCAAAACCGCAACCACAATGGTGCCCGGTCCGATTTCGATCCGATTTTGGCTGTCAGATTAAAGTTTTTAATTACACCCCGGGCAATAATGATAAAATATAGAGCCGAACTTTGGCCTCCCACTCCTTGAAAGGGTGGTCCTGCTCTTTACGGGCAGCGGGAGAGAGAGAGAGAGAGAGAGAGAGAGAGAGTAAGAGGAAAGGAGGAAACAACATGGATGCTCCACGAAACGCCACCAAACTGCAAAATGGGATTGCAATAAAAGGAAACTTTACGATTTCTTTGTCGCTTCGCAGAACGCTGCTTGGGTGAGGGTGAGATGGTAGCCCCATGGATGGAGGGGCAAAGTTTGTCACCTCACTTTCCTGTTCAGCTCGAATGGACACCAGAGGGCCAGCGAGACCGACACAGGGGGGTTTTGGGAAGAAACATTCGATAATTTACCACACTCTGATAATTGTTTCTTCGGTACGGGGTTAACGGCGTTTTCTGCCTCGATCGCTTTATCCCTGATTTTATCCCATTGATCGAAACTGCATCTTGCGTGTGTTAGGATAATTACTTAGCGTAAGTTTCTTTCTGCGTTATTTATGGCAAGCGCTCACAGACACGCAAAGACGTCCATTTGCACGTGAAACTCATGTAATAAGAAACGTGATCTGGGAGTTTCGATTCAAGTAGCATTTACATAAACATGCGTTTTCTTGCGCAAAAAGCAAAACAAATGAGCAAACGAATACATATACTTAAACACGCGCAACCACATCAGCATCAAACGCCATATCGGCAAAGTCCTTTAGCAAAGGCGCTGATCAATTTTCGCTTGCGTCAAGCGTTTTTTTTTTTTTTTTCTCCCCATCAAACCGCCCCTTCCCAGTTGGGCTTGCGGTTCGCCCCCGGTTGGGGCCAGTTGCAAATGAACCGGGCGTCCTACCGTGCTCGTACTTCATACGCTCATCTCATCACATTCAACACCCCGGAGGATTGCGAAAGGGGACGGAAAGCCCATCGCCATTGGCAACCAGGCGGAAATGAAAGAAATCAAAAACTCCTACCACACCAACCATCTCGGTTCGCTCGGTCGTTTCCTGCTTTTGATACACATACACACGTACATATATTTTTCCACATTTGTTTCCCGTCGTCTGCCCGTGTCCACCCGCTTGTGTCCTGCGCGTTTGGAAAAAACTCGCTCGAGGCTAGAAAAGGCTAAAGAAACAATTCCCTCCCTTCCCCATACTCGCAAGCCCCAAAACACTCTCCCCCCCCCCCCCCTTCTTATTTTACTTCACCACACGGGTGCGCACAAGAACGCTCCGAATCTCATCAGTCTTTGGCGACCCCCGGAAAAAGTGATCTCCAACCTTTCTCCTTTCACCCACCCGCAGCTCTTTCACTTTCTCTTCCCCGATAGCTTTCGAACGCAAAATACGATCCTGCCGCTGTGTCTTGCCAATTCCAATCCCATTCGATAAACGGGTGTGCGCACACACACACACACACGTAGCAAGCCACATCCTTCGTCTTTCGCTCGCCGCGTGGACGTTGCCGAATGGAAATGGATATAAATTTAGATGAAAAGTCAAGAGAGCACTTACTGGTAGAAGGGCGCTGGCAAGGTTTGGGGGGGCTTAGAATGGAAGAATGGTGGTGGGTTGGTGGCAAAGGGTGGCCTGAAACTTTGGTCCTGAAATGCGGACGCGGCAACAAGATGGAAGCTCGCCCGCGGTTGTGCACACGTGGACGGAAACAGGAACCTACACCGTGTCAGGGAATAGGATATGCGAAGCCTCCGTGTGGATGTGTATGTGTGTGTATGTGTGTGTGTGTGTGTTAAGAAAGGGAAGGGGTTTGGGGTTTTTGTGGCTGGGCTCGCTTTCTAACTTTGATAAAATGATTTGGGTTTTCACAAATGAAGAAAGTTGCCGTTTTTCGGGGTGCACAGTTGGAGTTGGCCCATGCTGTGGACAGAATTCAGTGAACAGAGACCATGGATACATGACAAAGTGTTCCAGCGGTGGATATTAAACCACAAGTATCGAGATGTACGACACGTATGTTTAATTCTTAATTCTTAATTACGGAAATATTGGGAACTTTAGGCAATTATAGATAGGATATAACATGATACAACAATTGAAAAGCAGTCAATTCAGTACTTAAGATGATTGCACAAGAGTAACAAAAGAATAACAAATATCAATTACAAAAAAGAATAACAAGTATAACAAGCAATGTGCCAAATATAAAAACTTGACAAAAGCTTTTGCTCAGAGCACAGGCAGGCATATCTCAACTACCGTTAAACTAACGTTTGCATTACAAAAAATGACTTTTTTCGGATAACTGTAGAAAAAAAACATGTTTTTAAGAACTACCTTAGATTTTTATCAATTTCCCCTTAGTTTACGCAACAACATTGTTGAAGTAAAGCTTTTGCATCATGTTGGTAAAGACACTTTCGATGGAACGCAGCGGAGGGATGTTGAACCGGTTTTCACGGAAATTTGAATTAAATGAGTAAGTTTTGACGTCATTGCTTGCTAACGCGAAGCCAGTGGATACGATTTCCGCTTCCTGATATGTTTGTACACGATTTCCAGCTACTATTTCACTATTCAGCAGATTGTCCTCCCGGCCAAGGTCTTCATTTTCGGAATCATTTGGAGCTTCTTATCGCTCAGGTTCGTTGGCCATTCGGAACATGGATTTCTTTCGATGCTCTGATTGTTGTCTAATAGTGCCAAGATGTTGTAGATGTCGGAACAGGCTTATACAACGTCCATAAACCTCCGCACGTTGTCCGTTTAAGACACTATGGGGTGCCGTTCTTTGATCGCGCAGTTGCTTCCCTTTTTGCGGTCATCACGGTTAGAGTTCGATTGATAGTGGGGTCAAATTTTATCTGCTGACTTATGGGATACTATAATAGAAAGTGCAATCAACGTTTCGTAAGTGCGGTTATAAGATAAACCCATGAAAAATCAACAATATTTGTCCATTTTTTTCAATGCAAACATTAAAGGCTATGAAGAATAATGGATTTTTTAGTATTTTTGATTATTATAACCAAAATATTTCTTATTGACAAAACCTAAGACTCCTAAGAATCAAACATATATGAATCACCCTGAAGAACTACACGCTCCCACTGTGCCGGGCTAAACGTGTTCACCTTTTTTCACCCATCCGGTTCCATCCGCACATCACAACGAGCGCGCACATCACAACCCCCCCCCCCCCCCCTGTACGGGTGCCGGGGGTAGCCGAGTTCGTCTTTCAAAGTAAAGGCGCCGCGGACAAAGGCTCACCTATCGCTCAAATTGATGGATATACTGGCACAGGAGAGCGCAGAAACCCATCATGGACGACCGCCCAAGCGGAAGCCTAAATCCGACCGCCCCGGTGCGCTCCAGAGGTGAAGGGGCCACGAGTGGCGAAACGGGCCCACACGCTGATGAAAGGCGAACACACCATCGATGCCTTGCGGCCGTATCCCGACATCCAATCCGTCCAGCAATCCATCTTCACGCGCGACGTTCGCCACGCGCAAAAGTATTGAGAGCAATTTTCCGCTACCCACGCCGCCTAGCTCCTATGCATCGAGGGATGTGTATTTATATATATATATAGATTGTGCCTTTCGTCGTTCTTTCCTGACGCTTTTGAGGTTGTCAGTTAGGCTGGTCGAAGATGGTTTATTTTTCTTTTCCTTTTTCGAGTTTGCCGTTTGTTCTGCTTCGTTCTTATCGTGGCATGCAAATTTAATGTATCTTGCCTTGTGCGGCTGGTGCTTCGATTTTTTGGGTCCGTTCTCGCGTTGGCCCGCGTTCGAATTGGATGCTCGCTCGTGGTGGACTCGATACCACGATGCTGCACGTGTGGTACCATCGGTTTCCCCTTGGTGTTCCTTGGCTTATCGTCCGTCCCGGCAAATGCAATGCCTAGCCGCGGGGCACAACCGGAATCCTCCATCAGGGTGACACATTAGAACGCGCGAGAGAAGAGCAGAACCGAGAGCATGAAGCGACCGCTACCGGTCTGGTCGGTTTGATAAATGGAAAACCGTATCGATTTTGCCTTACCGAAGCCCTATCCTTGAACGAAGCACAAGCATTGTGCGGTGGGGGGAGAGGGAAGCGTGGAAAGAAAATTTCGCCATTGTTACTGTGAAACATGGCCTGGCACCTGGAACGGTAAGAACTCGCTGCTTCGCACCATCTAACAACCGCCCGCAACCCCTCCCCCATAGCTTGAAGAATCCCCCATAGGGAAAGAATAAAGGAAAAGTTGGATAGAAACGGAAGCGAGATCGAACTGGTGCGGCTAGCGCGAATCCTCTACGGTCCCACCCCTCTCCTACACATGGGACATCCAAGTTGGCGTGTGCTAGACCATCCGAAGACCACTGCCAACTTCTCCACACACACACACACACACACACACACATACACTTAGAAAGAATGATTGAAGGATCGTTCCAACGGATGGCTGATTTCAAACAGAAAGAAATGGGTTTTGTGCTTCTTTTGCTTTCGTTTTTCCCCTTGTTCCATCATGTACCGCTTCACAGGTAGCTCCATGCAACATTGATAGCGGGCACCAAGATGAAGACGAATGGTGTGTGATTGTGTGTGTGTGTACTTGTTCTACACACAGGCACACAAAGCGCACCACGTGGAAGGTGTGACGGAAGGGAAAGAGAAATGGGTTTTCGGTTCCAATAAATAATGTATGTACATCAGGTGTGTGTGTGTGTACCTTTAACCCGCCAGTTCATGGGAAAGTGAACAGTGCTGGTATTTGGGGTGAGTGGGTTTGGTGTTGTTTTTTTTTTGTATTCTGCCTCCCATTTCCTCCCGCTTTCCATTAAACACAAAGCGAAACCACGTGAGGTACCGGGCTGCTCCATTTAATAGATTTTTCAACAACCCGGCTCGAGCAGCTCGAGCATCCCCGCGGCGTTCGAGGTGAATGCATGTACGTAGCTTTTGTGTATGTGTATGTGTGTTTCTATGGTGAGGTACGCGAGTGGAGCTTTCGCTTGCAAGAGGCATCAAAAGCCTCATCATTCATTTCAAATAAACCGGTAAAGAGCACGATAATAAACATCGAATTACAACCTCCGAAGGGCGAGGCGAGTCATTTTCATACTGCATTCCCATGTTTTACACAGCTAAAACACTTGAACGTGTTAGTGGGACGTCGCAAAGGAATGGGTTGTGTAGAAATAGTGGGAAAAGCATAAACATTTATTGCTGTTCTGCACAATTTTTAGTTTATTTAGGAAATTAGCATGGAATTATACGCAATATTTAATATTAGTTGAATGGAAAAGTAGGTTAAATACTTATTTAGAGAAAATAACATTTTCTTCTTAAACATATCAGTGAAATAGAAAAGCAAAAACCCCTTGAAAGATATTTTTTTAAACATAGATACATTAACATGAAGCTTGAAATTAAGTGTTTGAGGTAAGATTTCACATTTTCATAAGTTATTTATCAATACAGGGTGGTATTTACTTTCTGCCTGTAGCCCGAACTTTCTTGCTAATAATGAATTAACGTACAAAAAGTCGTAAAACTTAACTTACATTGAAAACATTGATGGAATTTACCGATTAAGATTCAATTATCTTTCCCGATACATTCGTTGGATATATTCCAATCACATGTCCTTCATATTCATGTTCCCCCCAATAGAAAAGCTCCCCCGAAAAATCACCCCAAAAAGACTCCAATCGATTGCTAATAAAGGCGTGTGGCGAATATAGGATTTTGAACCCAAAAGGATACCATAATTTCTATTTATTTTGATTTTGCACGTCCGCAACAGTAAACGACAACTTCGAACCAGACCAATCAACGGCAGATTTGAGATGATAAAACAAACCAGCACACACATTGGTACTCACAGCAAAGCATAAGTCACCGAACCGAAGGGAGTCGAATGTGGTTAAATTGTTCGTGCAAATGGGAATGAGCGAGAATGGAGGGTTGGAGGTTTTAATGTTGAATTCTAAACCCTTTTTTATATAATGTGTGCGATTTTTGTGTATTTTAATGCTCCAAAACGCGATGGTATAGCAATTTAATGGCTCTTTAACGGAGCGAGACGATAGGAAACGGTACGAAGCGTGAAAAAGATTAGCCAGTAATGAACCGTTTTTGGTATTCTTTGATTATAAATTCATCGTCATACAAGGAGTTTCTGCAGCCTTGGGATTATACTTTATTTTGTTCATTAAATTTCATCATACATTTGTGTTTTTAAATTTGTTCCTTTCGGCAATGTTTAATATTTCACAACGAAAGCTCCTTCAAGAAAGCATAACTATTTCTATAAACCATATCCTATCTTGTCTCAACACATACAGCTCTTGTGATTGCAATTCTCCTTCGCCGAAACACTCCTGGTCCAGGCCAGAGGCGCGACCAGGTCCCGGCCTGGCCCTCACGGTAAAATGTGCTGTTAATGTTATCGTCCATAAACTATGCGCTCGTTTTTATTATTATTGTTATCGTTACTGCCCCGCAGGCACACACGTGTGCACAAGGGAGACGGCAAGGGACAAGGGGAGAAAGGATGCCTTGTTATCCTTCCGAGGACCCATCCTGCTCCACTTCCGACCCATCGCCAGTTAGGTCGCCATGGATACTTACATCCGACGTAGGCCTACCCATTTCCCGGCTGCAGGACGTACTCAAAGTCAAATACATGAACATACACACATACACACACACGCATATGAGCGCACAGAATGTGGTCGTAAAGTCCCTATCACACCAACAACACTCGATACACGTTATTTTACCTCGCTTCGGGTTGTTGTTGTAAGATTTTCCCTAGCCGCGACACAAACGTTGGGCCGTGGAGGAGCTACAACTCCTTTCGGATTGTTATGTGCTACCGTCTCCCGTGAGGGGGGAAGCCACCGCCATTCCATAAAGGCCATAAAACGACGACTAAAGGTTGTGTGAGTGTAGCCACGGGTCAAAGAGGGGAGAAGACATCGGACAAAGCCTAGTTGAAGTAGCAAAAAAGCCATTTTGTTACAAGCGGCGTTTGTTACAAAAGAAACAGAATTACTTCAAATATGTCTTGAATTTCAGTGTAAATGTTTAAACATTTACTTTTTTAAGTTTTTAACTTCAGTGTTAATTAACCTTCCAACACTCCGCACAGCTAGCAAAACAAAATCGATATCTCTCAAAGAACGCATTTATTCCAAGCGTTTCCCGCGAGTTCAAGTGCCTTATCTTCATTCCGGCAGCCATGTGTGGCCACGCTGTGTCGCTTTTACACACACACACACACGCATACAGCAGGACATCGCCACGGTCGCGAACGCGAACCGACCAATCGAACGAAACGGCTTCGGAACCGGACGGAAACGGTGGGCCGGTGGACAGGTGGAAAGAAACCCACCCACTACACCCCTCTCCCCCCCCCTCCTATACCATGAAGGACGCGCATAAGCAGAAACGCCTTTGGTCCTTCACGCTCGAACGAAAAGCGAAGCTAATGTAACGGGATGATAAAGGCAGCGCGCATGTTGTTTTGTCACGCATCCCCTCGGCACCACACCATGCGCAAGTACTTCCCACCCACATGTGTGTGTGTGCGCGTGTGCTCTTTGCACCTTTTAACCTGCCAGCAGGCGCACAAACAAAGATGGCCATTCCACCCTTCCGGGCGGCGAACGCGAGGGTTCGGCGAAGGTTTCTTGGTTCGCCCGTTTCGCTCCCTCGCGCAATCATCTCATCACAAACACTGGCCCACACACACACACACACACACACACACACTCACACATGACCATAAGGACCATCCAGTGATTCCTTACGTCCTGCCAGAGTCCGCGGCGCAAGGGCAGGACGGGCTGGAACCCCATAACATGCCAGTGTTTATGTACGGTTTTATTTTACGGTTTTCGCCATTCGCCCTTCGCTGTTCCGGCCACGCAACCACGCCACGGACACATCGAATGAGGGAGGGGGCTCTCGGAATGGCCGGATGCGTGTGTATGTATGTGTGTATGGGTGTGTGTGTGTCCCATACCGATCGTAAAATTTATGTTCGTTTCAACAAACTTTAACCACTGCTGCTGCTACTGCTGCTTCTGCTACCCTTTGCTACCATTCCCTTCGGTCCTTCCTTTCTTTATTCGAGTTGTTCGAACGGAACACACGTGAGTGCTCGCATAATATGAAACTGCCCGGCTTTATACGTCCATTCGACCCCTTCGCGCTGCTGCTGCTGCTGCGTGGAAAATGTTTACCCTCGAGGGGACACCATGCGTGGGCTTTTGTGCGAGGGCAAGCGAAAAAGGGTGCACGGGTGCTTTCCCGCTTTCCCGCGCTCTGTTTCCGCATTCCCTTTTTGATACATACACACCCCCTCGCTACGGTCACGGGGTTTTCGGGGTTGGAAAATGGTTTCGGTGGTGTTTTCGAGCATCACAGTCGATAGCCTCCTCCCTCTGCTTAGCACAACACACATGACGCATATGTGAGTGTGTGTGCGTATGTGTGGCTCGAAAATGGAAAAACTGTCCAGCGGAAAAATGGAAGGAAAAATGAAACGAGCCGTGTTTATGGCGTTGGGAAACCTGGGTGAGTGTGTGTGTCCCAAATGTGTCTCCGAGCCCATTAGGATTATTCGGATACTTTACCGTCCGCTTCGTCCATCCAGCCGGGAAATGGGGGAAAACTTTCCCATTTTTTTTGGCCATCATTTTCTAGCACTCTTCTGCCGCTTTTCTCTTTCACCCGCTTCATTCTCAGTAATGAGACTGATTGGACTGAAGGATGCTGGAGGGAGATGGAATGGAGACTTTCGGGTTCCGTTAATATCACCTCATTTCGCTTCGCAAATGTGCCGGCTTTTTACGAGAGCGCCGTTTGCATTTATGCGTTCGCTCATAAATTATGTTTTATTTCCGTACGCGCACGCACGCCCGCACCCACGTGTGTGTGTATGTCCCCGTGGTTATTGCATTAATATGGGACCCGGGGAGCCGGTTTTATGTCAGCGCGACGGCCGGGCCTTGGGTGCGCCTCATGTGCCGAAACTTTCATTACGACCATCGCCATTTGGCCATCTTTTACGATCTGGGTGCCGTTATTTCCTTAAGGGTTGGGTGAGACCGGGGAGTGTGGAATGTTTTCCCTTCAATGTCCAGATCCAGGTTGGCCAGGATGATGTGTGACAGTGACGGGAAGGGAAGGTGGGACACACACGCACACCGCCAGGAAGATAACAGTTGCCGGGTTTAAGGACCAATTTCGGCTCGCCAATCAGGTCCACGTGCTGGAAATAAAGTCTATTAATTACGCCTATATGGCTCCGGAATGGCTCTGCAGCAACATTTTCTTTTTACTCGCCGCCGACTGCACTGGTTTGATGCGTTGATTGATCAATATAAGCGAATGGTGATGGGTGCAGAGATTTACGGTCGGTTTAGAGTTGGTGGTAAATGTTATTCAAAACATGAATACGTGTCCGCAGAGCAGGTGGCTGTTTGGTTTAGCGTTTGGCAGAAAAGTAAACGGTTCTTTGTTTGCTGCATATAGCATAACATGAGCAAGCTAGCATAATATATTTTTGTAAGAATTATTATAAACTATTTCCCAACAATTTTTCTTCAAGTCTTGTCGATTTATTTAATTGACATTTTTAACGTTTAAGAGTCCTTTCTGCTACTTCTTCGTCATCCCTTACGAGTCCTACCCGTGCCTTAATCTAGTCCATTAAACCTGTTCCAAAGAGCTGTAAATGTGCAATGTTCGAATCTCTCCGTTAGTCAAATTAGTTTAATTAAGATTAGTTTAATGTTCAGTGTTGGTAAATTTACACCCAGATGTCTTTTATAAAGAACCAAAATTGAAAATTTTATCCAACAAGATTCAGAATCATATATTTGTGTTAAGTCATATAGGAATGATTTTTTTCAGCCCAATGTTTATTAGGGTGTTGTGTATATCAATAGATGTTGCCAAAAATGCAAGTTGACTAAAAATGTATGTTATTGCAAGTTAAATTAACGATGTGATTTCTAAAGCCTTGTTCATAACAACTCATAAGAGGATACTGCGATACTGTTTATAAAGCTTTTTATATGAGTTTCAGCAAAATAGATTCATTCAGTTCGCTAAGGACACAATTTAAATGTTTTCGATTTCTTTCAATAATGAGATGAATGTAAATATTGTAATACTATGTATTAATATTATTGTATATGAACTTAAAATAAACCCGTTGAAATGCTTTTTTATTGTATTATATTTCTTTGCTTAATCTAATAAAAACCTTCCTAACCCAAAACAAACAACTCTGTATTTCGACCATTGTATAAAAGGTGGGGTGTAAATATGCACGACACAAACAACAACGTTCCAGCACGGTCAAAGGCAGCAAAAGAACCTTCCCATTCGCACATACGCATAAAGGCACATATGAGTGTTAGCAGTCATTCCGTTCGATAAAGTTTCGAACCCATATACGCAACGAAAAGGAAAAAACACACACACACACAGCAAACGACCAAACCTCCGAAACTTGTTAAAAACGAACGAAGAAGCATACAAAAAGTGCAAACACCTAAACCATCGATTACCATTGCTTGGTCTCGTCGATGTGGTGCGTAGTTTTTTTTTTTTGTCCTCTCTACCTCCCCCTGTCCTCAGCACCGTTTCAAGAAGGTACCGAGTGTTCGAGTGCGCCATACGCAAACGCCATCGCGCACCGTTTGCTGTTCTCGGCGGCACATAAGTAGGTGATAACGACCACTTTTCGCGCGTTTACGACGCAACCCGGTACGACTGCACGCATCGAACTCCTTCACGGCCCGGCGTTATCGACGCGAACCCACACGGCTAGCCAGGGCACACATACACACATGTACACAGCAACAACAGCATCCAACGGCAGCCAAAAATATCAAACTTACCTCCCTTCTTTTCAAGGATGGCTTCTGCACTGAAAACAACAACGAAAATAACAACCACTGGAGGGGAAAAAAAAATGGAAAACACCAAGAATCGTTATCTTCACACTCGCCATTCGCATTACGATTTCATCTATTATTTATGCAGCCTTCCAGCGCTGGAGTGTCACACTGGGAGTGGTTGTGCGTGTGTCACCGTATCGAAGAAGTAGTTTCTTCTCCGTGTGTTTTTTTTTTATTATTTTTTTATTTTTTGGTTACGCGACCCAGCCTTCCCACTCCCAAACACACATTTCCAATTCCAATCTTACCCCCTCGCGTACCGGGAGAGTCCTTCCCGTTCGTTGGGGAGGTGGAAGCCAATCTGCAAGAAAATGGCACCGTAAAGCGGAAAATGATGTTTGCGAATTTCACTTCGCGTCCCAGCGGGACATCCACTCCACATGGGCGGGGAAAAGGGAGGGTGTGATTGGGGGAAGGTTGGTTGCGAAGCAAAAATGTTATAGCAACCGGGCTGGGCGCGCGAAGCCGCCGTCCAACTCGTACACTTGGCGAAGAAAAACAACCCCTAAGAGAGCACGTTACGGCATGCGTGTGTTTGCGTTTCTGGTGCTATAGCGGAAAGAAGCAAAAAAAACAAGGGGGTGCGGGGGGGGGGGGGTATAAAACCTTTAACCCACATGCACCAAGGTGTCGACTGATAAAACCTTTTCCACGCCACGCCAAGGATCAAATGAACATTACGTGAGCGTATCTCGGCCGCGCAAACGGACGCGACGGGGCTTCGCGCGAATGGTTACGCAAAAGACCCGTTCGAGGACATCCTGACCACGGGAGGTAAGCAGCAATAGGCTTTCCGGGCCACCCCGTGCCCGTCCGATAATCAGAAGTAAGTGGAAGTGGTGGTGCTGTAAATTTTAATGCACGACTCTGTTTTTTTTCGATCCCGGCACACGGGCTAATGATGAAATACAGGCACCGGTGGTACCTGCGGGACGGTGGTACAATCGAATTTTCATGCTTTTCGAAGGCTGAGTGGGCCAAGGGGAAGGCACAAGATGGTGGAAAAAAGCACAACCCCCAGCGCAAAACACACCTACGCAACTTCCGGTCGCTTGGGTGACATCGTTGACCTGCTTGAGCACGGGGCGCCATTTTGAACATTGGCCCCGAGTACATTCGCCACTCCTCCTACCGCCGTGGCAACTTGAGCACGGTTATCTCAATGCAACGGGGGGTGGGCGGGTTTAGATGACGATCGAAGAGTCCCATTGACAGACAGCTCGCACTGGTGACATTTGCTCTTCGTGTGTGCCATTACTGTCGATGGCTAGCAGCTTCCTGTTCCACCAGTTTTTCCCACTGGGGCGTTTCGTGGCAGATAAGGGGGTCCCGAACGTGGTGGTGATGGTAAAAAAAACGGCAATGGAGCGCGAAAATTGAGCCCCGAAGAAGACACTGACAAACAAACCCATTAGGGGGAAGGTTGATATTTGTGGCACACATCAGAGTTGTTTGCCAGTGGTTTACTGTTTTTATTTCTTTCGTGCGTAAGTAGCTCGAAGCCGGCCCCTGCTTAAGCATTACTTCAGTGAATGCTTCACACTGCGAGATGTGGCGTAAGGTTTGTTGTGGAAAGAGCTATAGTTGGTGAGAACGCTACTCAAACTATGTTCTTCTACTCAACAAGAATCAATCTTGCGTCGTTGGAGCATATTCTAGGACAAACTTTCTCTTGGCTGACGCACCACAAATCACTATCGTGAGTGCTTTATCGTGTATTTGAATGTCCAATTTGAAGAGAAAGTTCTTACGCACTATGCGTTCGAGGCTGCTTCCTTCCAAATACGCACAAATCATCCGAATGTGCAACTTTGTTTAAGAACTATAAGAGCATCACACACAACAAAAGCTTCAAATATATCAGGTTTTGCTACACATTTCATGGCTACATCACCTGCGTTGTACAAACGAATCAAGATTGTTCTTTATTGTATTGCCATAATAATACTAACTTTATAAAATCTCCCCAAACAACCCAACAGAAGCCCTTTATTTATGCTCTACATGGACCGTATCTCTAATAGCACCAGTGTGCCAGCTGCACCGGCAGCAGAGGGCTTCCCGTAGCTCGTCACCCCCACAACAGGAGTGAGCCCACAAACGAACTGATAATATCAAACGCTTCAATGACTTTTCTAATGCGACAGCACCATCCATCTAGCATACATCCACGCATCCCGCATCCACCATCAACAGTTTGCCCCTGACGTACCATTATGGAGCAAACGGTACGGGCTAGCAACAGCAGCAGCAGCAGCAGCAGCAGTGTACTTTCTTCCAACCGAAGAAGCATGAGTGAAAGCGTACCTCCTGCTCCACGAGCATGTCATTTGATCTTGTTTTTTACTTTTCACTCGATTTTTCGATTACAAATTCCCTGCCAGGAGAGTATAAGGGGAACAAAAAATATCCACCCCCTTCTCCTTCTCCGCCTGTGTCCGTGTGTATGAAAAATTTGCAAACGTGACATTAACCTATCGACCGAAATGGCGAAGGGATCGCGCAACCGAAGGGTCGACCATTCGCGCATACTCTTCTTATCCCTCGCATTACCGGCGTCCCTTCGGTGCGCGAGCAAAGATTACTTTCATCCACTGGCAGTGGCCGCGCTACCATTCCACCCTGGCCCACCCCACCAATTCGCAATTCGTACGGTTTGCGAAAAATATTTTCTTATTTCATTTGTTTATTCCCCGCCACCGTCACAGAGTGAGCGTGTGGCGGGGTTTATTTTTTGCACTTTTGGCCTATTCCCCTGGCGACGAGATGGATCGGTGGCGGCGGCGGAAAGGGTACGGCGAGAAGTGGGGAACAGAAAAAAATAATTGGATCGCACCGGCACCACACACCGTGTGCTGCGAAATGTGCGTTTAATATCGAAAAGGGCGATGCGTTCGATGATGAGCACATGAGGAAACGGGTGCCCTGGTGCCTTAGAATGCTGAATAGCTAACGAACCACGTTCCCCGGGCTGCTGCTGCTGCTGCTACGATACGCGAAACACTTGCCAGTGACAGGCATCGACAGCACCAGCCATCGGGAAAACCCCATTAGGATTGGAAAAGTATTTATTAACGCATTCTGCCACTTTTGGCGAGTGTTTTCCGGGCCCAGGGGGCAATGCATCAATTTATGGGTTGGTGGAATTGCGTGACGGCAGATTGTCGAGGCATCTCTTTTATTGGATTGAAGCTGTATGATGTAGGCTGAACTTTTTGGTTAACTTTGAGCCGTTTAATAGTTTATTCTTAATAGCTGCTTTAACTCAATAGTTGCAACAATATGAAGAATTACTGACCACTGATCCGCTGTTCATTGTCATGCAGCACAGTTAATGAAGAAGTTGATCATACAGTGGCAAACGTAGATTACGATTCAGTAGTTTGTTTAGAAGCATATGATCACTAAGCAGTAGCATATGATCACAATCAATTCATATTGTACATATTGCAGACATAGAGTTTTTATGGATTTCAAGCATTTAGTTTTCCATTTTGTATATTTTCTGCATTTTTTTATTTTCCGCTCTCAAAATTTATGTTTAAAAAAATGTAGCAGCAGATGATTACTAATTTAATCAACAAAATTAATTCATGCATTATTTGTTCAAAAAGAAAAAGGCTTATGGAATAAATTTAGTTGCGTGATCCATACAAACATCTCAAAGTGCTAATCCACTGCAACTGGTTCATCAATTCGGCGAGCCGTTGTATATTTTCTTACTGAGCCACAAGTCAGATCGACATCTTCCAAACTCATAAGTCTACAGGTTAACTTCATAACGATGAAACCCCCTTAAGTTGGCCATTCGAGTACCTTTCTTAAGAACCCTGAATATAAAACATGTGTTACTACCGAAAAACAGCACATCAAATTTAGTAATTGCAATTGAAACCTAATCTCTTCATATCAACTTCAGGTCGTTCGGTATCATTGTCGTGACATGATCAACCCATCGCCTCTTGAATACTTCGCAACAAATGAGGTAGATTTATTCATTATTTTTCTATAAAAGCTCTTCGGAAAAAACCCGGAGTAACTTTTACAATTCATCATGTCAGAAATTTCACTACAGAATGTGTTATTTGCTATTGTCGCTCGCAGTACCTTTCACTAACAGTTTTCGTAGCACCTGCCCAGGCCACACGCTGACTGGCAGAAATCCATAAAGCTTTGCTAATTAAACTTGCTGCAGTGTTATTGTTGTTATACTCAATCCGATCCAACTTTTTCCCAAGAACATTGTGCGTAGTTAGCACGGGTGTTTTTTGTTTTATGAGTCGCGTCCTCACTGATGCGTGTCACCTTGTTGCCTAGCAGTAGCGGGGAGCTTTTTACCAGCTTCAAATGCATCATACAATGACCGAATATACGTGCAGAGCTTGGCTACATTCCTTCTGGAACCAGTTTTATTACAATCATGAACGTATCCTTCTTATACGTACAATATCTCCCTTCCTTTGTGGGCAGCATCCCAGCTCATTAGCCCCAATTCCTCCATCGAAACGCTGGAACGACTGTCTCGCGCAATAGTAAATTCCGGTCGATGTCATTCGTCGCGAAGCCACCACACACGGCCACTCCCACAGTCGACCGTTTTTTGTTGGAATTTGTTGGTACGACCACCTAGCCCTGCAAACCCCCCCCCCCCCCCCCCCCACACACTCGGGCGTCTAATTTAATCCGTTCTGTCGCTCTCTTTTTCGAATCCCGCCGCGAATGTGTATTAGTCGTACGTATGTACGTCGCTTGTACACGTTCCTTATCTCCGCACAATACCGTTCGAAACGGTCCGAACAGCCATTCAACGGGAGCTTCATTAAACTTTCTCCCTCTTTCCAAAACCCATCTCCCCGAATTTACCGCACGAGGTTCCCGGGCAAACGGTTCTCCTCGCCATCGGCAACAGACCGCTCGCGAATACTCTCGAGTCGCTTCAACTCGACAAACTCGGGAACTGATTGTATCTGTGACAACACAACACAAATCTTGCTCGTACAGCTTTCCGCCGACTTCCCGAATCGTACGTAACATTCGTACGATTCCACCCGCCCCCCCCTTGGTTGTCAGGATGAAGTGAATAAATATAAATGAAAAGACTTTTCTATTTCTTCAACTTTCACTCCCACCCACGGCTCCCATGGCCTCTCCGTTGGCTCCAACTGGAGTCCAATTTCGGGAGCAAAAACCGGGCATCCGTCGTCATCTGCGAGAGCAACGATTGCTATGTGTGCGAACCCGGTGCTCCCCCACACATGCCCGCCGTCCCGCGTCGCCAGGACAACCCGTTTGGCGAGAACGCTCTATTCAAATTCCAGCAGGTCCTCCCGCCACCCATCTCATCCCACCGCCGCCTTACTTCGTGGACACCTTTTTGGAGTAAGCTTTTTGGAAAGACATTCTTCTCGCATCCTACCCTCAGCCTCCGAAGCGAAGGGATAGCAGATTCTGATGGGTGGTCGTCCTCGTCGTCATCTTCTGCTGCTGCTGCTGCCTCCGCGCGACGGCGACGGTTCTAAATTTTCGCCGACTGGTACAGTAACCGCACACATTTCCCATTATTTAACGCTTGGAAGCATCGCAATATGGCTTATGAGATTTGTTCGAGTGTGCATACTTTATATTCTGCGATTCTTCAGCTCCGGCGCACGCATACACACACATACCATTGGTGCACTTGGTGGCATTGGAGATGGTGGGGGGGGGGAAGCGAAAGACTACGATGTACTGACGTCCCACGGAAGCATCCGGAAGCACAGAAACCACAGGATGTATCACATAAACACGTTTGTGTGTGTGTGTGTACGTGTGTATGTGCTGAGCGAGGTTTTAAAGGCCTCCTGTCCATGTCCTGCTGGCTTTTTCCGGCTGCAGCGCACGGTTTGTAACGCAGCGATGCTGCACTCACCGTAGGATCTCATTAGAATTATTCATGAACTGATCCCCATCGTGTGCAGCAGGCGAATGACTTCCTCTTTTTCTGTTTGTTGTCTACCGCCCACCCTGGGTGGTTTGTAAATTGGCTTAATTTTTACACTCACTCTAACCGTGAAGTTCGTCCCACAACCAATCGTTCGCTTCCGTACAAATCCTTTGCTTTTCCCTTCTGTGGTTTCGGGTGTGTAAGCGTCTCTCGCTGTGTGTGTGAGTTCGAAACACTATCCCTTTTACCACAATGGCATAAAGCACACACTTGAAGCACTCGATTCGATGAAAAACCAATCAATCGATCAAACTATCATTAATCACACCGCTGTAGGTCCCGCTCATGTAGGACCTGTGTGGCCAGGGAAGGGAGTTTATGGCAAGGAGCAGACCGAAAGAGAGAGTGTGCGCGCGGAAAAAAAACTATCATTAATCATGCCCAGTTTGAGACCATTGATCAAACAGTTGATAAGTGACGGTTCTCTAACTAGTTTTAAATGGTTTTCGGGTTAACCCCTTGCTTTTTAGTGGAAGGAATCCTTCCACTTTGACAATGCTAAACTGACCAAAGTTCAGCGAGCATTAAAGTGCTTGCGAGAGAGGTAAATCGTTTGGTAGAAATGTTTGTTTTTCATCTTACTTCTTCCCGGAACACATCGATCCAAAAACGCTACATTACTCACACTTTCAGTCCGTGAAGTTAATTACATCGCAACAGTGCACCAAATCTCAGCCACCAAAACCGGTTGCCACTGTACGATTTCAAAACACTCATTACGAGCTCTCATTCAGCCATAAATAACACCCCTATTCTCACCCGCCTCCCCTTCTCTTGTCGTCTCATCACATGTGCGGAAGCTGCGAAAAACATAAAATTCAAATTATCGAACCAGAATGAAACAAATAAAACACGCTAGCAAGAGAAGAAGAGAGAGAGAGGAAGAGTGAGATGGTGAATGGGATTGAAAGAAAAGAGCACCCAAATGCCACCCACTTGCAAGCGTATGCTTTTCCAATTTCTCCGTATGTGCCCTGTTGCACCACCATCCCTTCCGTCCCCCATGCGTGTGTGCGAGGAGTTTTTCCCTTTTTTTTCTCATTTCGCGAGGGGAGAAACTTTTCCACTCCAAGCACATTTCGTTGGCAGGTCCGGGCTGTCAGTCAGAACTTCGTTTCTGAACGTCCCTCACGTACACATACACACACACATACTCCCACCGTATGTGGTTTCGGCGTGGTCGCTTGGCGTTTTGCTCCTTAAACGGACACATACACAGCCCAGCCCACACTTCCTGCCGTAGCCGCCCACTGGGCTGGGGTTCGTCGCTTGCGCATCCCGCAAATCCTCTCTCTTTCTCTCGTTTGCGCTCCTTAGCCGACCCAAAACGGCACGCGGAAAGCGCCAAACGGAGGAAGCAAACGTTTCTATGTGCGGATTTTAATTTAAGCTTGTTTTATTATAAAATTTATACTCCAAAACCACCACCGTCGACGAATCCGTTTGAGCTGCCGCGTGTCTCAACCCCACCCCGTACGGCCGTTCAAATCCCCATCATCCCGTTTTGCCGTGCGTTCCGTTCGCTAGTCGTATGGAGAACCAACATCGCTGTAGGATAGCTTCGTTCTGTCTTGCGTTTCGACCGATGTGTAGGAATCTTACCGAACCGATCCCCCCACCCCTGATATCATGTAGCCCGTTTTCCCCCATCAGGATGTGCGCTGTCGTATCAAACATGCAAATATCTCATATCCTTTTGCCCAACTTTTCCATCCAAACCCCTGTTCCCGTTCCTTGAGCCGCGGGCGGCCTTGCTTCTACCGACCGCTCAGTCATGCCATGGTAACGGATGGAAGGAGCGGAGGGTAGGAGGAGTCGTTCGAAAGCCTTTCCCCATGTGCTAAAACCAACCTCTCTCCCCTGACAGTTTCACCGCATTCGAAGAATTCCTGCTTGATGGCTGCTTGGTGGTGCTGGTGGAAGTCGTGGTCCTCCCTCGTTCGCATGCCGCTTTTCATAGTGGCTGTGTGTATGTGTGTGTGTGTGTGTGCTGTTGCTTATTTTTAGGACTCGAGGGCTAACTTTATTTTCTTCACAAGTACTTTCGAGGCAGCATAAGCACACGCTATTATATATTTTACCTCTGTACGGTCGGGCATGGACATCTTGAGAGCCCTTTACTACACACGCTCTCTCGTACAGGACACAACACGTTCCTGCTGCTGCTGCTGATGTTCTCTTTCTTCCAGTCCGTTCCCATTCCTGCTCACAGCCATTTCAAATACATACGCGCGCACATCACACATACACGTCCATTATTTCCATACATTCGATACCGATGCCGTCCCTGTCGATGTTCCGATTCCACATCAGCTCGCCCACATCCTGCAGAATTCATCTTGTGCGACAGTGTGCTTTCAATTTAGTTCTATCCCGTATCTCAAACCACCCACCGGCCACACGTTCATGTTCGAATGTTTGAGGCACGGTTGCCGAAATGGGCATCCGGTGTCCTTTTTGCGAGGAAATTGAATGTTTCACTGGCTCTGGCGTGGTAAGTGGTGGGAAGATTTTTCGAGCAGTGGGGAGAAACAGTGGGTACGAGTTGCAAAATCGATTTCGCAACGCAACGTGTTTAAGGATAACAGTAAATCATTTTCAAATTCGTAAATACTTAAGAAATGAAGTTTAAAGTATTTTTTTAATCGAAATTTTTAAAGCATTTTGATGCCTAATTAATGCGATATTTAATAATAATAATAATCCTGATGTCTTGATGTACTTATCTGATAGACTAACGCTAGGCCTTAAGTATAAGTACGCCTAAAAGTATGCAATTTGTACGTGAAAATCAGTTTTTTATCCGATCCTTACTATTTAGTACAAGAAAGAACCATTATGTACCAAAAACAATAATAAACTATTCAAACAATATTCTTAATTTATCGGACAGGCATTATTAAACTTTCTCCTCTAAACCCGTATAAAGTAAAGTTTACGTTCGATCTAAACACATCACACATCCTAAAGGTTCTCAACTTTTCACGCTATTTATAATGCATGTATTTCGTTCGACTTTCCCTCTGCTTTGCCTTTCCCATCCATTATCCATCACACGTTCATACCCCCATCATCACAACTGCATGGACATCTTCTCGAATCACTCCACCATTGGGCCAGGATTTTGAGCGATTTTTTTTCTTCTCCGCTAAATGGATTTTTTGTTTACCTCACATGTGGGCTGTGGTTGTATGTGTAGCCTGTATGTTTTTGCCAACTCAACCGATCCGTTGCTGATGGATATTGGAGTAAAAAAAAAACAAAAACCATCCACTGCTTACCGTTTCTACCGCCATGGGCTGTTTGTACTTCGCGCGACGTTCTACTATCGATCGATACTCCAAATCGTCGGTACGGATAACGGGTATCTCCGGGCAGGCGAGAACATAATAATTGAATGGTGGAAGGTAGCTGGAGCGAAGGCTGTAAGAACCGGCAGACCGGTGGCGGTAATGGATGGTAACCTATGGCTATGGCTTTTCGGGAAAAGCTATTTCTCTTCGCTCGTTTATAGAAGCGACATACGCGACAAACACCAGCGCACACAGCGCCGCTGGTGCTTTTGTGGAGCCTTTTGCGATCGATGCTGATAACTTTTACATCACACTTTTTGAATTTTGGAAAAGCGGACAACAACAAAAAAGGCTTTCTGTCGATGTGTTTGGGATGTGTGTTGTGGTTTCTTTTTGGTTAAAGAAGCTAACCGCGAGCTTGTTGTTGTTATGGCTTCGCAATCTTTGCTTACTTTTAGGTTGGCAAATTCATCTAAATTTGAGCTAGAAGCAAGTATCCGATGCACAACAGTAGCATTTTTTGTTTGATGAAATGCTCTTATTGCCATTTTTTGTACATTTAGTGATAATCTACTTTTTCAGCAGCAAAATTAATTTTGTATTACACAATTGCAATCAGTTAAGTTAAGCAATAAGTCGTAGTCGTATTAATACACCAAAATCGCCTTAAGGTATGCAATTTGCTGTACAAAAGTGATAGTGCTGAACTAAACCAAACGTTGCTTCAGCTCATCTAGCCCAATTTGATGTTTTTACAACCCTCTTTTCCAAATCATTCCTGCGCTCGTCCATCCGTTTGTTCGTATTGATTTTCAAAAAAAAATCACACTCATATAAAAATACTCATCCAAAAACTGAAACCCAATCACCGTACAACACTGACACGCAAACGTACATTCGCTAAAAAGGGGTTACTGTTGTGCGAAACGCTAATCAAACGACCCATTTTGCATGCACGCGCTTCACATTTTAATAGCAACTGATACACATGCACCCAAAAAAAAGCCTCACCAGAATCATCAGCAGCAACACCATCGAGCAGCAATAGACTCGCATTGACATTTATCATCAAAAAAAAAAAAAGACATTTGCGGCCTAGGAAGCGCATGTAATCTTTTAACCCCTGCCGTATGCAAAAAAAAAAAACTCAACATCCTTTATGACCTGTATGCGTTTGCACAACACCGCGAAAGCAAAACCATGAAATCAAATACGTCAAACGGGCTGCTGCTCTTCATCGAATGTGAATGTGATAAAGTTACGCACGCAAACGCGCTCTTTCCCTCCTCGCGCTCGTTCACGGTCGCAACCGTTGTCAAGAGTGTCATCCACGGGCGCATGATTTGTGCAAGCGCATTATTGTAAACATATTTAAGTTAGTTTACGCTACTTTTGAAATCAAACTTTCCCTTTCACGGTGGCCGCTGACCCCCGGTGGTAGAGTGGCGTTCTTTTTTTTCGTTTCCTGGCATAGCACCCCAGCCATTACCTATGCAATCAGCCTGCCAATGTATCCGGCAACTGTATCCTGCTGGTATCGTGCTGCATCACAACGGTGGCATGGCGCACAAGTGATAAATTTAAATTGGGAAGAGCCATATCGGTACCGAACAATAGGTTCCGGGGTGTCATGTTTTCGCTCGGGGTTTTTTTTTTTGCTCTCTTCTTGCTTTGCCCCCTTTCGTTCCCTTCCGGCACCTTTCGGTTCGACCTTATATCGATCTTAAATTGGCATATGCAACCCGGGGACCTCATAGGCGCATGAGTAATAGAATACGGCCAACCAAAAAAAAAAAGGGTTCGCGAATGTGTGTATGCTGATTTTTGGGTCGTCGGCAAGCCTGGATAAAGGTTTTCCGAATCCCTGGCTTCGACTGCTGATTAATAGATTTGCGTAGCGAAGGAAAAAAAAACCTCTATCACAGAGGATGGCACATAAAAAAAAGGAGGATTCCCATTAAAGGTGATAGCGGGGCAGCAGAATAGTTTGTACGGTTTGCGCATGTTTTCGGTTACCGGAACTTCATCATAAGTCACGTTCGCATGCGAAACATCCACAGGGGTGCCACTGTGTTGCCTTCGGTACGGGGCAGCTTTTTGTGTGCATTAATAGAAAGGGTTGGATTTATTTGCGTACACTTTTACACAATTTCGCCGGCACATTGCTGATGCGCTGATTTGCACCGTGCTGTGCAGCATTCCTTTTGCCCTTTGCTCAGGTATTCCGAGGCCCGCACGAAACAATCCCTCGTACCGTGTCTCTCGCGAGCAGGAGCAAAGGGACGAACCATGTGTCAAGACATTTTTTGTTGTGTTTTGTTTTTCACCCCAAGCCGGCCTGCTCCGGTCCAAGCCACAAAATCGACCCGCGAAGGATTCGAATTCCTTCCGTACGCCCGAAACCCTTTTCTTGTGCAACCAAAAATCATCCCCTAAAATTGCGCACTAACACACACAGGGATGTAGAGAAGTGTTTGCTAGCGCAGCAGGTAAGAAGCATGCAATTGTTCCACCTCGCACGCGGTGGTTTGAAAGAAAGTTTTGCGGTGTTTGGTGTATCTCGTGTGAAATTGTTTTCCCACACCGGTTAAGTCAACACGCGCGCGCACGATGGGGAGGACCTGTCCAAAGTCTACCCATTCAGTATCAATCAAACGAGCTCCTGCTGCTGGAGCGGCTCCCCAGGGGAGGGAAGAGCATAACGGGAATGCATTTTGAGATTAAACCATTTGTTCACAGTCTAATGAGAGCTGCGCATTGTTTTACTTGCACGGCGGGGGGTCGACATTTTCTGCAGCCTGACCAATTAATGTTGTCATGCTGGGCTATTTAAAAGTGCGTATGCAGGACGGATTTACGCTCATCTGTTTGATTTGTACTTCATCTGCTTTTTGTTTTAATATTTGACGCATTAAAAACGTGCACCGTTGGCCGTTTAGCCTTGTTCATTTTCAATTATTTCTATGGCATTAATCTGAGTCTAACTGGAACGTTTCTACTGATTTACTCAAATCAAAGCAATTTCTTTTGTTTCTTTTTGTTTTTTAGAGACATTGAACCGATTAATAATTTCTAATTAACAATTTGTTGAACACTAAACACTAAAAAAAACTAGTAACATTAAAGGTATTGTTGAAATGCTGATAGTCTAACTTTAGGCGTTGAGCCCCACTCATATAGCCTTGCACTCAAGAACTGTGTAGGAACGAGGTCAAGTATTAGCCAAAATCTGTTTGGTCATCTTGGAAAGCCCTAGAAAACTCATCAAACCCTTAAACCATTACTATTAAAAGAAACATCAATACATTTGGTGAAACATTCAATAATCATTTTACAATTTTCTTGTGACGACCAGACCGATTTATCATTTTTATTAAAATTAAGATTTGAATCGAAAAGGGCTCTTAGATGTCGAACTGTCTGTAATGAGCTTTTGGCTACTTGTCAAATCTTTCTATATGACATGACTTCGTTCCTACACTGTCCTTGCTTGTACTACAATGAACGAAAATTACGCCTTAAGGTATGCAAATTGTATGTAATTTGAGTGTTCTTTGTCGTAATAGTTTAATTATGTTTTTATATCAGTCGATCAAAAGCCTCTTAAATGACTGTAGACTTTGGTATGAATAATGTGATAATGTAAATTTCATTATCCTTGTTTTTCTATGACTAAAGTAACTAGGATTTTGCATGTGTCTTTCATGTCGCATTACAAATCAATCTCGTATTTTCTTGTTCTTTCAAGCAATCGCTTTTTTGATCCAGTAAACTCTGCATCCAAGTAGCACGCGTTAGTTTCCCCAGCCACGGCAGACATGTTTATTGCTTTCAACTGGTTGCACTTAATAAACATCCTTCAAACGGTACGGTACACAGCACCTTGCTCTACAGCAGCTACGGTACCGGTTGAAACCAGCCTCATGCAAAAATGATCCCATTTCAGCAGTCAACTGGTATTGTGTGTGCTCCACTTCCTGCCGTTCCTTTGGCGAATTCATTTGCTCTATTGGATAGCTGCCAGCGATCTAATCGAGCAAATAAACAACCTGACTCGAACGCCTTTGGCAGCGTAAAAAAATGGCAGCGAAATCCAAACACATCCTCGACACACACACACACACGCCATATTGAAGCGATTTTCATTACGCAAAACCTCCTTCCCAGACTCGTGTGTAAGTGTGTGAAGATTCTGTGCCTGGTTCCTGGTTGCACATTGGCACACATTGCCGCAGCACTTGACGCGCACGAACGAGGTTTCGATTTTCATTCACGTTCCGCCATTTGACACCTTTTTCCGGATTGCCGCTTGTCCTACCGGCGTCTCGAACGGATTCTCCCCACGCGCCTCTCCCAACGGTATGACATATGACGAGTGTGCGTTTGTGTGTGAGTGTGTGTGTATATACGTTGTCAGTAGGGGACCGTTCTGACTTCTGAAGATGCTCGTCTTCACACGAGGCCGACAATAATCGCAGCAAACGTCTCAAGCAATGGTAAACCAAAAAAAAAAAAGAAAGCAATGATTGAAATCCCCGGTCCACGAAGGGATGCATCAAACGGGAATGCCAGCACCGGTTACGGTTCGAGATATGCTTTGTGGCCCGTTTGAATTCCCGGGGTCCATACACACATATGTCAGATCGGCGGGCTTTGACGCTGACACGAAGGCGCCATCCTACTCGCGCTCTCCACGCTACAAAGGACTTTCGTCTGCCTTTCACCTACCGTCCCTGTAGCGCCAGATCCTCTTGCTTCCGTTCCAAAAGGGGGGGGGAGGCGCGACTCGCCCAACCAAAGAACGTCCAAGCAGTCACGGTATTGTTAGAAGCAGAAGAAAGAAGAAAAAAATCAACCCATCGTTCGACGCGCTTTGTCTCCGTGTGCCGGATTCGGAAGCTATTTATATTTTATGTTTTTCCTGGATTCGCGTTTTATCTGCGTTTGACGAAGTAAAAATCGTGGAAGCATGAAATATTTATGTGCGTACTACTGCCGCCTCATCTACCCTTCGCTCCCTCTCGCTCCTCCCCCTTCTCCCTCACCTAACCACTTTGGCGGGGATTCTGATTCGAATCCGGGGCTTCGGGGTTCCGCTTACTCTCTCTCCATCTTGCTTAGGCGCTTCAGTCCCGCGGTGCGATAACGGCGTACGCACATTTTACGCAACGCGTTTCGCGCTACACTATGCCACACAATGCCGATCACCATTTGCCGCGTATCTGCTGTGTGTGTGCAGTAGAAAGGGCTAACGTGCCCTATATGTCCACGGGCGACCCGGTCCCGGAGGACTTATCAGAACCGTGGCCCACACCTAGCGACGCACTGCAATAACTTTACGGTGAGATACACATTTTTGCAAAATGCCTTCCACTCCTCTTTTTTGTTCTCCCTTGGCTTCCCGTAAACTCATCCCATCCGTGTCTTATCCGTTTGCCAAAATCATCCATTTCTTTCACCTTGCCAAATTGCGAAGCAAAATTCCCCCGCGCTGATGGGCAATAAATGAAGCATCGAGGCAGGGATGATGTCGTAGTGGAAGCGTGTACAGAAAAATGGTCGCCAATGTCGGTCCCGGACACGGAAGGACCTGCTCAGGGGGGAGGGGAAGGAAAGACAAATGGCAGAATCGAAACGTTCGCCTGTTCGTTACAATTTAAAAAGGGAAGCGCAAAAAAAATCAGCGAGGGTGCAAAATTTGACCCTCTCTTTGGGCGATTGGGACTGTAACGAGGCTCACCCTCGCCGAAACAGTCTGACCATTATGGGCCGCTGATGAGGGATCTGGTTTTATCTTTCTGTCCCTATATTTCAAGCGTTCCTATTGGTTGTATGCGAAACTGGATCGCTGAGTAGATACGTTCTAATGCAAGGAATATTCTGCAACCATTGCCAAAATCATGCAAGGAAATTGCTCACTGAAAAGAAAGGAAGGAAAGTTTCTGTGTTTAGCCAGATTAACTTTAAATTCCCTTTAATCTACTTCCGGAACGTTATGCTTTTGCTGGATATAGTTCAAACGATATTAACAACCTATTTAAAGTGAACAACGATCTACAATTTGTTTCACGGAATTATGAGTACAACTTCATGGAGTGGAAATTTAATGTTAAACTTTGTTTCTTCTAATGTGAAACACGATTCTTCATAAACAAACAATTGATCTTGGTCAAATGCACAGTAGAGATCATACTTTAGCTGTCATGAGCAACGAGGACTTTCAAAGGCATCATATAAATAATAAATAATTCAAAAACTATAATTTGACAGCTAACGGAGTACCGTGAAATAAATAACGATAACAATAGAGAGGAAGTATAGGAAAATTAATCAAAATCGTACACTCAGATCACATACTGGGGGTAAAATAAAAATATATGAACAATTGGATAATTGTTTCCAACCTCAAACCGCGTTCCCAAACTCGATCGATGAGAAGCGGTAGTTGCAGTTGTCTGGATACAATAATTGCTTTATTTTATTTCATGAATGTCCTGTTCTGTGATAAGTACAATATGACAACATATTCTAAAAATATCAACCTCCATTTTACATCATTTTGACAATCGCTTCGATCGTTCCCGAATTTCATTCGTGTTTCGAGCTGTTCATCAGTGTATCTTCATTTTTCTTTAATTTCAAACTTTAAAATAAATTCCAACCTCCAGGATTAAGCAATGCAATCCTTACCCGCTATCTCGCAACACATATTCCATTTATTTACGAAATATTTTAAATTACTATTCAAATTTATAATGATACATCGCTACAATAGAATGAGAATGAGGTGATTAGATGTTGATCTAAATAAACTCTTGGGTGTATTGTTAGACTAATGGTGACATGATTTTTACACCGAAAATTCTTAACAAATACTCACATGCTCTAAAAATATACTAATTGACCAAAGAGATTACCTTTTCGCTCTTCCCTTTTACAGCACCTACCACTCAAAACCACACAATTGGAGCAGATAATTTGTCATACCATAACGATCATAATCATCCTCCATATTTCCCGGATTTTCCCAACTGTTTGCCATTGTTGCTTGATATTTTTTTTATTCGCAATATACTCGCTCATTGTTTGTGACGTGCACATTGTTGCGTGCGCATGCATCATTACCATTACGCGAGCGAAACCAATTACCCGCGTCGCACTGATATTCTGCGTTTTCGGCGAACCTGACATTCCATTCACATTGGCGCACAATATCATTCTAAGAGGATTTGCACCGCTAAACCGTGGCGCAACAGTGTCTCCTCCCCCCCCCCCCCCCCACCCCCGAATGGCGTCACATTGTGCGGTGTCTGTCGGTGTGTATTTTGGAAGCTGTCTTTCAATTGCAGCACTAATTGGTTTCGCGGAATCGTACAAGCGAACGGGGAGAAAAAATAACTCGCTGGTATGTATTTATATTATCAATACGAGTTACGCGAGACGGTTGGAGTAGGGTGAAGGGAAGTGCAAAAAAAATAACCAACATTCCCCATCACGGACGAACCACACATTCCCTCACGTACGGCAACGCAGTGTGACAATCGTTTCCGGTATAGTTTATGCTTTGCTGCTCCATTAGTTCGGTAAGGACCGGATGGAAAGCCCGGTCCGTTTCCTACGCGACTGGCCAAGCGTAACACATCGGTGCCATTGGTTGTCGTCGATGGCGTCGTCGTCATGGTATGGTTAGTTTCGTTCGTTATGGTTATGGTTTAACAACGGCAGCATGTACCAGCGAGACGGAATGTCAAGTACAATCATTTTCGTCATCATTATATTGCGCCCGGGCTTCGAAATGGAAGCATGTTCGCATGGCTCCCGCTCTGGCGCCGTTCCCGCCTTTTCCCTGGAACGATAACTATCCCAAAGGTGGCCATAGCAATAGCCAAAGGACATCGTATCATCCCCATGTCACCCGCTCTTTATGTACAGTACGTCGCGGCAAACTCCCCCGCCACGCTCCACTCGCGACAAAACACATACACATCCCACACATATTAAACATTCCAAGGCGTCGCCACGGACGAGGCTCCAGTGCGGCAGTTCCACTCCATCGAACGAGGCACATAAAACAGCACACCATACCGACCAGGCTAACATACAGTGGCATTCCTACACAAACACACACACACAGAGTTAGAAGTGCCTCCACTCAATCGGTAAAGGACAACCCATTCTTCATATGACCGAAAGCCCGAAAAGCCCCGAACATCCGATCCCGGCGACCTGGCAACCTGCACTCCGACCACCGTCCTGCCGTCACATGGTACCGCTACACGGCCATCTTGTTTTGCCCGCCCTGGCGGGGGGGGGGGGGGCAAACCCGTCCAATTGTACCGGTCGCCATGGTAACGTGCGACGTGTCCGTGCTGCCGTCGTCCTGCCGTGGCTCCTGGAGCGACGACATACGCGCGCCCGACGACGAATGTATGTATACGCGCGCCCTCGACTGCCGCCGAAAAGAACCGCGCGTGCACATAATGGGAGACTACCGCCCCCATGGTCTTTAACTCCAGTAATCCTCCAGCCCAACGGCGAGCTGTCCCTCATCCCGGCCTCGTTCTGTCGCTATGGATGGCTTCACGCACCGTACCCGATGCTGCGTTCCACTCATGTGCTCACGGGAGACGGAAGGATTGAAATGTTTCCGGAATAGTTTGCTGTTTTTACGCATCATTCCAGTTTTATAGCAAACTCGTATACATCCCAGAGTACATTTAGGCACCTACAGTAGTTGGGTATTTGTACATATTGGACATACAGGTAAGTTGGATATTTGTACATATTGTTTTATTTCCTTCGATAAAAGTGTATATCTCCCTCACAAATTCTTGCTTGCCAACAAACCGCGTTTCTAGCTATTTTTAAAGAGGCAGGTATGTAGGGATGGGTATAAATCTGTTTTTATTAGGATAACAATTAACGAGTTACAATTTCACGCCAAGAATCAATTAATGCTTTGTACGATGTATACTTTTAGGCGCTCCACATCTTCATCACAAACCAAGTCTTAAGTTTTATAGCAAACTCGTACTCGGTAAGGTACTACCGAAGCGCTTTAAGTAAGGCAAATTTAGTTATTTTTATTTTATAATAAATCTTATATAAGTATATTTCTTTTCACATCAAACTGTTGAATGCAAACAAAAAAAGACGTTGTAATAATTGATGTTTTAGGTATACTGCTGAAGTACATAAATAAAAATTATTTTAATAAAGTTTTACAAAATCTCAGGCTACAAATTCATATGAAATTGAAAAGCAGTGTAATCATCGATTAGGTATACTTTTAGGCGCTTCATCATAAAGTAGGCTTAAAGGCTTTGGATGGTCATCGGCATTGAAATGCTTTAAATCGATTATAAATCTACTTTAACTACACAAAATGGACTTTGAAATAAAAATGATCCATAATTCCTATTTTCTTATTTACCGATTTGTCACATTTCCAGCACCTTTTCATGCAGCACCTTCTGCCCAACGGACGAAACGGTGTGGACGTCGTACAGTGAGTTGTACGTTGGCACAAACAGAACCCCACCACTCCCCCCAAGCGGACAGGGAAGCGGTCGGGAAGGAAAGGCGCGGGCTTGTGTACAGAAGCGAGAAAGGATGCCGGTTGGCTCCCAGGACGATGCGAGCGCAACGACAGAACGAGCAGAACGGCCACCGCTCGCAAACGAGACCGAGCGAAAGGATGCTGTGCACGACAACGACGACGACGACGACGAGGACGATCGGTTTTTGGGGTGCCGATATGAGCATACATTATATTCGACGTTACCATGGTAAACAGCATAGGGAAAATCGCTGGCGAAATGAAATAGCGCACCGTTAGCGTGCGTCCGAGATGGCAGATAGAGCACGTGCGCGGACGCTCTCACACACTAGCACTGTGTGCTTCTCGTTCCCTCATACTCGATCTCTTTCACGGGGACATATTTGCTAATGCATCCCTTTCGTTGTCAGCTTCTGGTGTGGTGTATGTGTGTATGTGTTTTTCCTACTTCTTTTTGGAGCACAGTGGCTGCCACTCGTCGTGCGGCTCCATGGTAACGATGCGAGGGCTGCGGCAAACGCGCGGGCTAAAAGGCTTTTTCCCCCCTTCGCGTGTGTTTGGCTATCGCATTCGGACAGTTTTCCCGTCCGTGCGAGGGGTTAATGCCATTTTCCTACGTGCGAGAGTGAGTAATCGAGTGGGCGGACGGCACCAGCCTTTGTCCATCGCCCCAAACAACGGTGAGAGAGTGAAGCGTGCGGCGGTGTACTCTGTGTTGGAGAGAAACCTTCGATTTGTCCACAACCGACCCCGTTCGCCCCGTTCCTCTCACTGCTTCGCGATGACCCTCTGGCTCTGACTCTGCCACCCTGTACGATTAATTGTACTTTATGTGTTTAAGCTCGAATGCCACCGAGCAGTACATACTTACGCGTGTACATACGTGGATCGTACGATAAATTCTTCGATCAGGACCGACCAGCGTCGACCGAAGCAAACCGCACAAACACACACACACACACGCATATATATATACACACTCGATATAGGGACGAAACACTGTAGTAAGGCCCCCCTGCGGAATCCCGGAACCGAACCCGAAAACCAATGACGAACGTTTTTCGGGAGGCCGTCCACGGGACGATTTATGTCCGTGCGAGCGCCAGAGCCCAAAGCGCAAAGTATGTGCTGGCCAAGTGAAAAAGGATATAATCCCACCACCGCTACCACCCCAGTGGGTGCGGGGAAACGTGACGTGGCAAACGGACCAGTGGCGTTGCTATGGGATGGAATTTCTTTAAATTAACTCACACGTCACTCCGTCACACGTGCCCTTGCCGCTCTGTCCCCCTGTCCTGGCCTGTTTTGTTCGGTGCGACTTTTATGGACTGGCTGTGTGGAGCGTAATTTATTGCCTTGGAGCTTTTTGGAGTGCTTTTATTCTTATCGCCAGCATTTCGAACCAAAAGCGTGGCATAATGAGCGTTTGAACACTGCTCCGAATGGTTAGCGTTGGGCATGTGTGCAAATGTTTGGTGAACGTAGAAAGTACCGGGGGATGGAGGGGGTTTTTTTGCTCTTCGAGGCAGAAGATTATTTACTAGGATAATATTACTGCTACAACTAGGACAGTTTTCTCGTTTGTTTTACTGAGCAAACAATGCACTGAAGGGATTGTTAGGATCTAGAAGATGTTATAGAAGAAGGAATTTTTAGCTTTAATAGGATTGTTTCAATATTTTTACAATTTGTGGAACTGTATTTAGTAGTTCTGTAGGTAATTTGGCAGTAAAGAATGTCGAATTGTAACTTTTAAAGCCATTTTTTGTACAGCTATCTTTCCTAATTCATGTCTTGAAACATTATTTTGGGTTAATGAATTAATGTAGTGTAAAACAAATTAAATAAATTTAAATTAAATATAACAATAATAAAGTTAACATCAATTATCTACCAATCATACATCGACAGGTAAAAGTTATTAAATAAGTATTAAAAGTAATACTAAGACTACTATAAAAAATAAACAAGAATGGAAGCAAAAAGAAAAGAAGAAAATTAAACATGTAGTAATAATGAATATAATACACCACGTCACCACGCAACAACCATCGTTTTAAGGTAAACACAAGTCAAATCAAACAAGACAATAACACAATTGAGCGATTGATAAATTAATTAATTAATTCTTAATTTACGTTCAAATTCAGATTCATCAATGATATCATATCACATATCATATTTATTCACATGTTGTATACTTCCACAACATATTAATAAATATTATCTAAAATTCATCATTGATGACGAGGAAAATTCTTTAGTTTAGAGTACGGTAATCGATGTATAAGTTATATATTGATGAAATTAAATTCAATCAAGTATGTCAGTTAAATGAAAGTGACCCTTGTAGATAAAATATCGACAAATGGTTTACATTTAAATTTACACAGACTTTGTTGTTTTTTTTTTGTGCTTTGCTGAACTTTACAATCTGTGGAATGTGAAATTCAAAGCCATTACCTTCTATAATTTATTTATTCGCTCAAATTACTTAACACACAGATACACGAGCTAGTGCTCCCGCGAAGCAAACCACAACCCCCGTGAGGCGTTGGCCCGTGTTCAGTTCAATCACCCAACCAGACCACCGCCTGCGGGCATGTGCGAGTGTGTGCGAGTGTGTGTGTTTGTGTGTGTCTGTCGGGACATTTTGGTCGTTCCTACGCGACCATTTTCCCACATGTCCCACACGCCCTTTCGCCTTCACGTCATATGTGAGATGAATCCAATTTTCCACTCCCACAGCTACGCGTATGTGTGGCGGTCGCTGTGCGATATTGGAGTTTGAACTTTTGTCCTCCATTTTCCCAACAATGGCACCGTGCACTCAGTGAAGTTTCCCCCTCTCCGCGATAAAGTGTCTCCCCGCGGGGCATGGGCGAACGGCGCGAATAATATATTTTTAATTAACATTCTTAATTATGGTTCCATTTAATTTTTCAACGAAATCGCAACGGTCCGTTACGCGAATCACGTTCGCCACTGCTTAAGAGCCTCCGTTTCCGCCCTGGCCCCCGGGTGCTCCCTGGCCTCAACCTCTCCCTCCCCCGGGTCGATCGTCGATTTTAATGGGTGATGTGGGACTTTTTAGACAAATGATTCCCGCCTCGGCAGTCTCTAACGGTGTTTTCCGCCTTTATTCCCTCCAATGCTCTCCACGAATTCTGGTCCGTATTGCACGTTTTTTGAGCAGCGCGTTGGTGCCACACAGCGAAAGGTGCCGCTAATTAATCACATGTCGTAGCCAGTAGCAGCAGCAGCATCACCCCCACCATCACCACCACCACTACCGCCAGCAGCCCATTTGGCACATGTGCGGCAGAAAGCTCACGGCAGGAAAGGGTTACTCTCGCACAGAAGCACTTTTTTCCGTGACAGGCCCATCAGCCAACCACCGCAACACATCTCGCGCACGGGGGGGGGGGGAGATTAATTTACGCACTGTTTTACGCGTCCACGCGATCGCTGCGTCATTGGTGCGCCGCAGGATGTACCGATACGCGTGTGCGATTTTTTACGCGTATTTGTCATGATGCTTTGCTTGTAAGGTGGAGGAGAGGGGGGGGGGGTGTATGGCCAAGGACTAAATGCTAATTTATGTTGCCCAACCAGTCCCTCCCCCACCTCCCTCGACGGGGATGCCGGTTGGCGCAAGAACGTTGCGGCAGAATTAATCGCACTTTTTCCGTTGTTTTCTGCCCGGTGTTTGCGGAAGGATTGAGCTTTTCGCATAATTATCGTAGCATTACTGGTGGGATTTTGGGACCGGTAAGCTGCTGCAGCGAGAAGCGTATGGGAGGAAGGAGAAAACGGGAGCAACGAGTATGATTTTTGTGTGGCAAATTTATAATCGGGCGCTAGATATTAATGATACAGCAAACATGTACGATGGAGTTTTGAAGCAGGAGGACCGTTGAAGTTTGATCAGTCTTAGCCTTTCGTGGATATTACAATACAAAGCTGATTATAGGAAGAATAAAGAGAATATTTGATAATCAAAGTTGAATGAAATGAAAGCTAAATAGTGGAGGTTGTACACTACTTCTTCAAAATGAGCCTGAAAGTATGCAATCCGTGTGACAAAAATGGCTTTATTCTCTATAATCACTCCACAGCTGTTAGGCGCGTCTCTAAAAACGTTACCAATTAAACCTTCTGTTCGGTTCCCTTTGCTGATGAGTCGCAACACAAACAACATACACACACACACACAGACAGCCAAAAAAAAGTGTCACCTTAAGGTCCCACTTGAGTGCACACGCAAATTGAAATGTCAACCGACCCTGTGCGCTCTTGACGTTTCGCTGTGGCACTCTGTTGCTCCGGCCGTCTGCAACCTTCCCACGGCTGATGACGATCGGCAATTCTCATAAAACCCCTTCGACCCATCCTCACGCACTGTCTTTCTTATCTGTACGGTCCGATCTGTGACCGGCTCAACTGCGGACCGGTTCGATTAAAAGTGCGGCCGAGCGAAGTGCAACTCAAATGTGCGCCGCGTCACTGCGTCACCTAAAAAAGGTTTCGAGCACATTCGCGGTGCAAGGCGTAGCTACTCGAAAGCACTCCGTGGCGTGTTATCTTTCTTTTTTTGTGTGCGTCCTTCCATCTATTAAACGCCACAGTAATCTTCCTTCTTTCGTATTGCTATTCAAGCTGGGGGAAAAAAAACGCCAGCAGTACGCGACACTTCCTCCTTTTCATTGCTGTCGGCACATTAGCGCTCCTTTTTTTCGCACTCCTACCAGCAAAGAAAAAAAAATGGCTCGATTATCACCCACTTACACCCACTTGTACCATGTCTTGTGGCAGCCTCGGGTTTTCCCGCCCGAAGGGTAGGAAATGGAAACGTTCTCGGTGCAACGCTCCGTCACAGTGTCGCGACACTCGGCACGGCAGCAGCACGGCATAAAATGATGCATAAAAATCTAGGTCACGAAAAGTGAAAGCCGTGTGGGAGTGGGAAAAAAGTGCAACAGCCACCAAAAGAAGCGCGTGTGAGAGAGAGAGAGAGTGATGGAGGATGCAAAAAAGTACGCACCCTCCAGCTCAAGGCTACAACGTGTAGTAAACCGACGTAAATGCAACTTAGTGCCTGCCTGCTACTGGTGGCGGTGGCTGTGGTGCTCGTGGGAATGAATGCCACACTCCTCCCGCTGCACTCGCTGCAAGTGAAAGCCAACGGCACCAAGGTTAAGCGAATTCATTCTGCTTGCAGGGTATTGGTGTGTGGAAAAACTGTGATAAAGAGGCTCCCCCCAGGCGCGTGTGTCTATGCTTTAAGGAGAAAAACATATTTTCCACCACGAAAGGGCGCCATGGCGTGTCTTGCTAAATCGAGACATCATGTAGTACTTGGTCAAAGCCCAAAGCCACGGAAAAATCGTTGAACTTTGAACTCTCTGTCGAAAGGAGTATCAGAAGGAAATGATTCGTTCCACACTAATTCACAGGGTTAATAGGGTCAAGAAATCGGTCTTCTCGACCAATCTTGTCCAAATATCTTCTACCCTTGCAGCGATCCAGTCGTTCCCAATCGAAATGACCTTTCCTGCTGAATCGCCAAAGTCTTCCCAGGAACAGGGTGAGGGAACATTCCCAGCTCCAAGACACTGCTTGCTTTCGTTCGGGTCAGGAAAAGAGTGCACGACGTTCTAACCCCTTTTTCACACCGTCTTGACCCTTCCGGTGGACAAACGGGTTCCGCTCAGTCGGATTATAATTGACCAGTGAGTGTCCACCGCTACCCTTGGTCAGCGCACAAAACCGGTCAGTTGTTGTACATCTTGTACATCTTGTCGTTTTTGATTGCACCCGAAATAGTTTTAGTGCCCACACGCCAAGACACGGTGGCAACCCCTTGGGAGAAATTGGGTTCGACCCCTGTTTGCGGGTCATAAACGGGGTAAGTGGACAACGCGGCGTTGACCACTGAGTTCGAGCAAATGATTTATCGACCAGCGTGTGTGTGTGTGCGTGCTCTTTATCGACTTTAATTAGCGTCCCAGCAGGGGAATTCCATTCCAGCAGTGCCCGCTAACAACCGCGAAGGCTAGACACACACGTTAGCAAAAAAAGAAAATAAAAACATCGTAATAAAGCATTTTCCTGTGGCCGAACCATGTATGCTCGTGCGTCATTTCAGCCTCACGTGGGAGGTAAAAGTTAGACCAGCGCTAGTGGGGCCATAACTCATCCGCCCCAACTCCAACCGTCGCTTGCTGCTGGGCAACCAGATCCACCTGCGTTCGACAAAGTCATCCATCTTTTTCACCCGAGCCGAGTGAAAACAGTCTTGGAAGTTTGTGCTGATGGTTCAGGGGAAATACTTGTTACCCGAAGTATCCTTGACTGGGTCCCTTTCCATCGGTGCTTCGGTGCCACGTGACCGTGAAGTGTTGGGTGGGGTTACTCGCACTTTACAGCAGCAAGTCTAATGTGCCAATGAGCAGTGGGACTGATTTTGGGTATTTTTCCACACTTTCCTATGCTGTAGATCAATCAAGAGAAGCAGATGAGCCTTTTAACTTGAGAAAAGGTAAGTCGAGTCGTGGTCCCACGTGATCGTCTATATCGTCCGCGAATCGAGGCACAAAGTGTTGAAGAGCGTGTGTTCTTCTCGCGTGTGTGTCAGGTTGTACCTACTTGCAATCACCGCTACCGCTAAAGTCTTTGCGTAGGTTTTTAGAAAAAGATAAACAACAACTTTCACACGTTTTAAAAGACACATTATCAGATGCTTGAATAGAATGGTGTGAAAGAAACGAATTTACCATGCTTATTGTCTAGTTTTAGGTGTAATCATTAGTGGCTGCAAAATAACGCCTAAAAGCATGCAATTTGCATGGTAAAAGACACCAACATGGTCTTAATTTAAAATAAAACAAGTTTTTCCTAGTTGATTTTTTTCGTAGCAAGAAATAACTATCTGGTTGCTTAGTTTATAATGTATCTGTATATTCCGAAAACAAATATAGGTTTCCAATATTCATAAAACCTTTACTGGCAGCCTAGATTTTAGGCTTATAATAATAATGTAATAAGCCTATGATCATAGATGTCTGACAGATCGCCAGAACCGCGAAGGAAAATAAAAAAGTTATGCAGCTAAACAGAAATAATACAATCTTTGATTCTTTTCTTATTGGTACTGTACTTTACAATCCATCGCTAATAAAAAGATTGCTATAATTCAGAATTATCTAGGTATTGTTGAAACCTATTTAATTTTGACTTTTTTAATACCCTACAAACATCAGTGATTCTGCAAAGCCACTCAAACCAAATTTCTGCAAAATTCTATTACTCAGTATCTTATTTTAAATATCCCTGTCCAAAAATGAAGCCATCATATCGCCGTTTCCAACAACCAATCTCGTTTTCTAATGTCTACCACGTGTTAATGTGCAAGACGTCGTGACCCCTGTCTTGAACCCTAACCCCTGCTCCATCTGGCTCACCGGTCACAGGCAATAAGACGGCGCTTCCTGCTACCATCTTACACACGCTGCTACCTACCAACCATCTGGTAATCCTTTTACGCACAAGAAACACACCAGCGTCCAGTGTCAAGCACCTTTCGGTCATTCGACATGTCAACGCGCTTGTCAGTCCTTTTCGGCCAGGCTACGGCTCAGGAAACTCCGGCTAGGACCGTGAAATTTAATCACCGAACCACCCCGGGACCCATCGCCCGAATATCCCAACACGTCCGCAAACGTTCTAATCGAAATCAGAGCCACCTCAACGTTGTCAAACTAACTGGACAGCAAGGTCTGACCCCGCGGCATTTCGGCACCGTACCCAGAGGTCAGCCAGTCAGCCGTTTTTCCCCCGTCCCCGGGTGCATTAATTTATTCAAAATATTTTATCACAAATGGCGAAATAAAGGACTGCTCGCCAGTGGTCAGTGCGCGCTCGGACCAGGTGGCCGTTAGGGTTGTTTCCATCCGTCCCTTCCGTTCCGTTTGTTTTGCGTAGGGTAGGGTGACCAGTGCTGGTCAGTGTAGAGGCCGTACCCTTTTCGAAGCGAAACGTTGTCTGCGTTCATCGTTGGCTCGCGCCCCGGTTGCCGTTTAATGTACGGGGAGTGACCGAACCCTCTCTGGCACTCTCGAACCAGAGGCCCCGGGCCGATTGGACGGTTGGCGAATATATATGTAAATTGTTTCGGTCCCATTGCAAACAACGAACGAATTGGTCAGCTGGGAAGGAAGGAGTCGACGCCATAGGGAGGTATGGCAAGGGGATTGGACTGACCGCACGCACGCCATTATTCAAACCATTTATGGGGCGTATACGTTTTGTGTACGTGTACGTGTGCTAGAAAATTGATTTATGATTTTTTCCCGAAGCTCTTGCTCGAACTTATAAACCAAAGCCCGCTAATAGCTGCCAGACTGTTGTGGACGCTTCGTGTGATTAATTGTTCGGTACAGTACGACAAATTCCACGAGCGAAATTGCCATCGCTTATTGGTACGAAATTCAATCACACGCGATCAGGACAAGTTGACATACTGTTGCGTAAATAACACGGGACAAACACCCACAGCCCGCCGCCCCATCATTACCATACCGGGGAAATGGGAGACTATGGCGCTCAACTGTGGCAACGTGATTGCGTTCCGATAGCAGTGAGCACGGAAAGCGCGGAACAATCATGCCAGGTCTAACCGGTTGCCAAGAATTGATTGAAATTCCAGTGCATCCGCAGACCCGAAATCTCTCGGAAAATTGGATCCCAAAACCCTCCGACACACATGAGCTTATACGGAGAATCAGAACGTGGAGGATTTTGCGGGACGGGGAACCTTTCAGGAAGCGACTGAGCACACACTCAGTGACTGGCACTGGAGTTTCAGTTCGATCCGTCCAGGCTTTGAATTTCAGGCATGTTGGTATCTTGGCACCGCGAACCGTGGAAGCGCTTTGTTTTCCTGCGTAGTGCAAAACCTCAAGCTGCTGCTGCAACTGCAGCCGAGCTCTGCAAGCCAACGGCATCGAATGCAATGAACCGACGCATCGCCTGCTGTCGCGACGCTAGCAAACGAAACGCAACCGGCTGTGACTTGATTTGTGGCTTGCAAGTGCTGCGATATCAACGAGCCGAGGGATGACGGGTTTTTGGGGTGTTTTCCACACACCACAAATGCGCTGCACTGCAAAGCAACAGACATTCCGGCGAAGAAGAAAGGCTCATGTTAAGCGTGCAAGTCGCATTGCGAAGATTGGTGTACGTTGTTTAGCAAATGTTGCCGACATTTTTGGAGTTGCTTTAAATTCTGCAGCCATCAATCTCTTTCTTTCGCTCAAAGTAATTGTAAATAAAACTATTACAAGTGTTTCTAATGCAATTGAATGATTTATTGTTTGATGATGCTAATATACCCGTCGCTTGTCCTGGTGGTTAGACGAAAGGGTATAGGCCATAACTTACATCTTAAGCCACAATCGAAATATTTCGGGTATTCTGGAATAATCAGACCGAAAAGTTCTTAACGCTTCTAATCTAATTGAAGGTTAATTATAATGAAAAAGGGTGAGCAAATAAATCAAAGGCGTATCAGGTGAATTTTGTTATGCCGATTGCATACTTGCAGGCTAGTTTTGGGGATTTATCGTTACTTAAAGATGAAAGTATTTATTATCGTTATAAAGACACATTTTATTTATCTCAATGACATGCCCAAACTATCTTAGTAAAGTGTAAAGCGTATAACGATCCCAAAACTGATCCTCAGAGATAATAAGCAGTACAAGTTGCAGCAATTGTTATTTACAGCTACCATGGATCGTCTTGATTAAACTGCCATGATACCTGTTAATTTAATATTTTGGTTAAATGCCAATGTTTCGAATAGCATGATTAAAATCAGAATCAAACATCGGGTTAACGATTTTTTTTCTGGATAGCCAACAATATTTCTGTGCTTATATTGTTATTTGTATGTTATCTTTAACTTCTGATGCTGCAGAATGATCTGGCGATGTGTTCTGATTCTAGAGCGTTCAAATCCTTTCTGAAAGTCAATCGTAATGTACGATCGTTATGTGTGTGTTGCGTACTTATAATGTTTAAAATCAACTTTTAACAGTTTCCAAATATTCCATGGTACCTTCTCTTTCATTTCCTATTTTCCATCTGTACACGTCTGCCATGTGTGCACGGTCGTTTATATCCCGCTGCCTTGGCGAATAGTTTCGCTCCCGTCACGATCTCCCCATGAGATGGAAATGAATTTTCTCCCCCTTTCCGTCACACACACACACGTACACATTACCTCGTTTCAACCCTTTGCGAACCTTTCAATCATAAATAAAAACCGTCAGCACACTGCCCAAATACGGTAACCTCCCGCCGGAACGCAATATGCAAATTGTCAACCCTGCCTAAGGCACAACGCCGATCTTTCCAACGGTTACCGGCTGTCGGGGTGATTTGATGCGACTACCTGCCAGCCAGACGGACGGAGATTCGCCGTGCTGGACCTAACCGATTCTGCCAATCTTTTTAATTAGAGCACCACACACACACACACACACACACACACACACACACACACACACACACACACACACACACACACACACACACACACACACACTGGCAGGGTCGCGGTGGAAAAGGTCGCTCCCGTCCATCATCATTCCAGGGCCGTGCGCACAAAATTGGCGTGTGACGCAATTGCATTTGCTACGCGCGTTGCCCGGACGATCCGTGCGCAAACCATGCCCAACCATGGGTTAACGTAAAACAGTTTTAAATTTGATACCCTTTTGGCTTGGCATCCTTGAAGCTCGGGTGCACAGACACGTTGTTATCGCGCGAAGGGATACGCACAGGTAGACGATGATTAAGAGCGATGCGTATTCGGTACGCGGGATGCCCGATGGTCGGGCACCAGGAGAGCGCGACATTCGACCGGAAGGGGTGAGTGTATAAAATTTAAATTTTTAATGCACACCACATAAATAAAAGCTGCAGCAACAGCAAAGGCAGTCAGTCAGTCTTTCGCTCACGCAGATGCTGGCACGATCGGGACCTTTCGGGGGGGTTTTGTGAGATGTGGTGGAAGAGCAGGCATCAATTGTGGACGATTGGCATGTGTAGTGTAGTGGATGGACTCGAATGGGTCCGGTCCGTGAGTTGCTGTATAATAAATGAACCACTATTGTTCTTGCCGGGGTCCTTTTTTGAGCCTACAATACATTAATATTTATTGTACGGGCGCAAACTGTAATTTGTAATGAATTATGAGGAAATGCAAGCCAAAAGATAAAATGCCAAAAGTGTAATTTACAGATCATTTTACATAGTACACATCGAACGCAATGTTGTAGATAGTAGATTGTAGATGATGTAAATTTCTACACGTATTTGACAAATCTCATACTACTATCGACTGATATCGACAAAAAGAAAATACAAAGTAAACATGTATGTAGTAACAAGAGGGAAACGATCAAATCCACACACTTAAAGTGGTGTAATGCCTTGTTCCCTGAAACAGAAACAACATATCGGCAAGCACGTGTTCTGTAAGTGTGTTTAAAATTCCACCAAAAACGAACTGCGCACTGAGGAAAACCTTCAGTTATTTTAAACCCGATGTTCGAAAAACGGTTTGAATTCCTTGTTCATCCCCTTTCAGAAATGAACACCGATGCGCACAAAAAATGGGCGTCGTTCGCGTTTGTGTTCGCCCCAGTCAGTGGGCGTGTTCGTCCTTTGATTCATTCGAAGTGTTCATTTCGAAATGAACTTGTTTCTTGCGAATGTCACCGGTGCGGAGGATGGATGAAAGGATTTTAAAAAATGTAAGCTAATACGTAGGACTGACTATGCTGCTATGGTAACAATAAGTCACAGAAAGCCAAGCTCACTTCACTAGTGGGTACAGGCAGGCCTTGAACGACAACGGTTGTTGTGCCAATGAAGAAGAAGAAGAAGAAGCGAATAAGTAGGTTTATTATTTAATTGAAAACATACGAGAAATGACGCGTTATTCCTTTTTGACGAATATTATTGAAGTATATTATTTAAAGAGATTTTTTGTATAATATAAAATTCCAATTGGAATGATTCTACACATATGAAAAGCAATAAGATTGGTTTTCTATCAAAATAAAATCCCAAAAACAACATCAATATTTTTCTAATGCCTTATTTATGGACGTTTTTTATATGTCTACTTTTTATAGTAAACCTACTAACTTACCTAAATTACCAAACGAAAAGAACAATCCTTGCTCAATACAATCCGAACAGTTGAACCGCAAATAAGCATACTTTTTTTGGCTCAAGGTTGACTTCTATTCTGGCAGAACGACATTTACACATTTATGGCTAGAGCAACTTCCCAACTGTTGCATTAAACGTCTGTTTCAAATGTTTCAATTTTTCGCGCATGTGTACGATGCGGCAGATCTTCACGCTCGATGCTTTGTAAAGGCGAGTAGACCGTCAGTTACAATTTAAAATTTAAACTTATTCCATCCTATTTGCATTTCTTTCCAAAGAAGCCGCTTCGTCAGTTAGTTAAGGTTATCCTGATTTATTTCTCTACTGTATTCGATGTGATGTTTGTACACAATGCCAAAATAGTAATCCTTTTCGTTTATAAGTAAGACTAGGTGAATTTAAATATTTTATAAATGACAAATCCTGCTACACTCAAGTGTTGCGTTCCGAAACCGTAATTACATCGTCATAGCAGTGTAATTATTGGTCCAACCCCACAACATACGCAAGAGATCTTTTATGCAATCAATTTAATTTCTTACCTTACGCGTCCCTTTTAAATATTTCGTTCTTTAAAGCATTAAAACATCCTATTACTTAAGTACACTGCCCTCAAATGCATGTTTCCCTCCGTACATCCGATTTGTGCCTTCGTTGCCTTGTGATTACTCAATCGTTTTTAAATCATTAAACTTACGTTTTCGTTTTCTTAACAGGGTTTCACACTTTATCTCAAGACCGCGGGACCCCTTCCCGAATCTGTCTTAGCCAAAGCCAAGACTGCGGTATGATGCTTGAAAACGTTGACGATACCTGAAAACGTTGATGATACCTGAATTCATCGGATGCAATGCTGAATCTGCGGCACATTTCTCGAACACACTGCTCCGCGCCGAGGACATGCGGTCGAATATTTTTTTACACGGATAACCTTTGTGTACATCAGTGTATGAGAAACATCCAATTATCCTTTTCGTGTTTTTATCAAAAAAGACAATTTAATAAAATGAGTGAATGCATATTTCTGCAACTAAAATATTTACATGTGTTAAGAAAGTAATTTGAATTGTTTAAATTATCTTTTTTGATAAAAACACGAAAAAAATAATTGGCTGTTTTCAGTACACTGATGTACACAAAGGTTATCCGTGTAAAAAAATATTCGACCGCATGTCCTCGGCGCGGAACAGTGTGTTCGAGAAAGGTGCCGCAGATTCAGCATTGCATCCGATGAATTCAGGTATCATCAACGTTTTCAAGCATCATACCGCAATCTTGGTTTTGGCTAAGGCAGATTCGGGAAGGGGTCCCGCGGTCTTGAGATAAAGTGTGAAACCCTGTAATACATACATTCACACCACTCGCCGTTATTGCACCGAGTGTTATTGCTCTCGGGAAAGTACCGCCACGAGTATCGGTATCAATATGTGTGTCAAAGAAAAGCTTCAAAACTTTTGAATTTCATTCTCCACACTAACTTCACTCCTGTCGTTGTTTGCATTTGCCGCTGAAGGTTGCTCCTGTGGCACGCTGTGGTTCGAGTTCTGGGGTCGATTTTGTTCCACGAACGATTGAATGGCACGATCTTCGGCCTGCTGCTCCGCCTGCATTCGTTTAAATTCCTCAATCTCGTAGCTGTACTTGGGGGTCGTAATGCCCAGAAACGAGGCAAGCCCTTCGCCGACGTAATCGCATCCCGCCAGCACGGTATTGCCCAGTATGCACGTTTTGTACCGCATCCACTCGCTCCAGTTCAGCTGGGACTAAAACAGAATAAAACAGACGTTAATTAATAACTAAAATTAGAACACATCGACTTGCAATAGCAAATGTAAACTATTCACAGCATGAATCACTCTCCCCTACCAGGCCAACGCAAGCCACACACCCAGGTACGCAGTGACAGCGATGTCAAGGTCTACCATGGATAAACAACGGTTGCTAAGAAGAAAAGAGAGACCTGTCCGAAAAAGGCGCTTCCCGTCCGACTACCATTTACGGTGGGGCAAAAGTAGCACCGAAGCTGCCATTGCCACATGCACGGGCTTACCTCATCCACTGGCGCGGGTTCCGCACGGTCCACCTGGTCCTCCTCGTCGTCGCTGTACTCTTCCAGTGTGCCATCGCTAAAATGCAATACCTTTTTCGGCGCCCGCACACGCACCTCAACGTCCTTCTCGTTTTGAATGAAGCCTTCCGATGCTTCGGCTTTGGTTTTGAGCGGAATTTCCACTTTCGTCATCTTTGTGCCGGTGGTTAGTGTTAGCTGCTGCTGTTAAAGTTCGTTGGTTATTTTTCACCTGTTTTGGAAGAAATACCGAGCACAGCGCGCAGAGAAATTACGTTTTTATGCTACGCAATTTTCACTTTGTTCGTTTGTTGTCACAACAAAATAATGTAGAAGAGCAGCGACACACACACACTCGATTATCCGTGGCTAGTGATGGGCGTTTCGTACCGCACCAACGGCTCCGGACTATCGGTTCAGTAGAGACGGCATTGCATTAGCGCGTGGCCACGGAGGTGAAAAAATGTTGAAAAAAATTTAAACTTTGTCAAAATTGCTTGTCAACTGCACAAAAGAGCTTTTCCCGTGGCCACACCAAAAATATACACAAGAACGACAAAAAGCTCCAACATCTGAATATCATCGATATTTTGTTTAAGAAGTACTAAATAGGTGCATAAATCAATTAGAATCATGCATTTTAGCATTATTATCATGGCAATGGGTCACAACTGCGCCAAATAGCTGTTTGTTTACGCGGTAAAAGATTTTAAAAGTACAGTAGAACGTCGATTATCCGGGGGCGGATTAACCGGCGGGCGGCTTAACCGTGCGCATAAATGTGACAGCTGTTCAAACGTACGGCGAACATTTGCATAGTCAAGTGGGCAACCAGTTTTTTGTGCAACTCTGTACCCAAGCGCCACAGATTAACCTTGAACGACTGGAAAATTGAATATCCATAGAAAAAAAATGAAAGCTCCACAGCTTCATTGGTTTGATCAATAGATGGCGTATTAAAACTAATCATTATATTGCTATCCTTTTCTTGCAATGTGTTTCGACAAGTTTCATCTTATCATGACCTATATAGCCTTCTAACTTTCTGAGCAAAAATCTATATGTTGCGATAGCAACGGGTAGGTTGGTACGATTCAAAAGTTTAACAAATATTTCATTTGCAACGGCTAAGTTTGGATAGAAATTCGAAGCTATTGTAACTTATCGTATGAGAACGAGATCGCTGGCCTAAATAAACATACAATTGGAACGGCCCGTTTCTTGAGTTCATCGATAAGCATAAGCCACTCGACCAACGCGTAGGGTAATAAAAATATTTAGATTTGGTGCACCCCGTAGGAGGACAGAAATGCATGAAGAACGACCGGAGAAAAAAGAAAACATAAAGATTATAAACAAATTGTTGCATGCATTGCAAAAAAAGGGCCACGGTCAAGTGTTTGTAGGATCAATCTAGAAGGCGTAGACTTGAAGTATAAACAAATTGCTGCATGCATTGACAAAAAGGGCCACGGTACCAAGGTGTGTTTATTAAGGAGGTGAATTGTTAGCGCGTTTTCCGGGCGCCATCATTGAGTATTGTTATGTCAAATCGCATACAATTTTCTATACCCCCCTCCAGCCCTCCCCGATTTTAATACCAGAGCCCCCAGTATTGTTATGTCAAGTCGTGAAATGTCAATTTGCTCTGAAGCAATTCACCTCCTAATATCCATACACCTTGCACGGTACTTTCACACACTGGCACCAATACAATTAAACGACGTGTACGGACACGTTCAACACCATAAAAAATGTTAGCATATAAGAACCAATTTTGTCAAATAAAGAGCAGATCTAAGTTAGAAACGGAACGGAAAACGTCTCGATTTTCTTTGAACGTCTTGGCCTTTCCTAGGTTTTTTTCTTTAGGTCTCATCCGGGTCCCTCTGCCCCCATCCGAAAAGTTATTGAATGAATTGTGCCACTTTCGAAGCATAGGTTCCCACGAACCGCGAACACTAGCCGAAGGTTTAATGTACAATTTATTTTGGTAACTCCTTTCGGGCAGAAACCCATCTTTATATAAATTTGTTTTCGGTTGAATCTCAGGACATTGAAGGCCTTTCCTTCGCGTGGCCTGGCCCGAGTTCCGCCGACAACACTATATAAATAGTCGTGTGGTCAGATACGTGGGTATCAACACCAACGACCATTACTCAAATCTCACTTGTTTCAGTGCTGGTGGTTTCCGTTGGAGTTTAGTATTTAAACAATCGTATCGCCGTTCTAGTTCTAGCGATGCATAACTTCAATGCGAAACCATACAACAGTACAGAGGAAATGAGAAAGCTCTCCTCCAAGCGATGAAGCTCAACTGGTTGGGGTATCCCACCAACAGAGAGCGCCACCAGCTTTTTTGCTATTTTTAGAATGCATGAGTCGTTTGCGGTCTGCTAAACGAAGTCTTTCTATATTCCGTTTAGGTAGAGAACTTGAGTCGTTTAGAAGCCGTTTAGTGGTCGTTTAGTGGATTTGTGGCACTTGGGTAGTGTTTAGTGGTATTTTCGAAATCCATGTTTGCCCGTGAAAAGTTGCCAAACCTATAGTTATTGAATAAAATAATATTCTACAAACGATTAATCGATTAATTCAAAGTGAATTAATCATAACACTAGTGAATTTTATAATTTTTATATGAATTTGACATTTCTTGGACCATTATCCGTGCAAATCGATTAACCGGCAACCGTCCGGTCCCGAGCTGCCCGGATAATCGACGTTCTACTGTAACATCTTCCAAACAAAATAGTTAAACTGCTGAATTGTCTTTCAAAAATTTCAAACCATCTCTTCAACCCGAAAAAGAGCAGGCTTTTGCTACTCGGTCTATTGAAGCTTGCTGCAACACCGAATTCCTTTCTTTTCTTTCCACAGCAATCTACGCAGAAGTAAGCTTGCACCAACCCACGGTCTTCGGTACGGGATCACATCCTCCAACTAATGACTTTATTTAACGGACTTCCGCTGCCGCTTATTTACAGTTCACAGAAGCCACCCGGTGTTCAGTTCTTGGCCGAGGGCTGCGGGATGCGGAACTTGGACATTTCAATCTCAGCCTCAAAGTAGCTCGTCTGGTTGTAGCTAAAGTATTCCGGCACCTTGTACGTTCCGGTCCGTTCCGCTCCCGGGCCAACTGGGCCATCCTTCTTCGCAACACACCGCGAGCTTAGCCCAGGAACATCGGCTGGCGCTGCTGCCGGAGCGGCTGGCCCCTTGGGACCGGCGGAGGACGACGATGGGGCACTGTAAGCGCGGGCGGCCACCAGCTTAACGAGAATGTCGTTTTTCAGCCAAATTTGTCGGATCATCTCGGGGCAGGGCTTTATTTTCACGATTAATGCGAGTCGTGCGACGAACCAGCTGCGACGGCAGAAATGAAATCAAAACATTGATTATCCAATCCAGAGCGACGTTCGTTGACGGATGATCCACCGCACCAGAACCGGGTTGGCCAGCGGACATGGTCATAGACATTCGTGTGACATTTTGCCGAAGGGATATCAGGAAAAAGTTCCCTATTTCGAAGGAGCATAAATCATTTATTTTGAAGCAATTGTGTTCCTGCTAAATAAAAAATCGGTAAGTGTTTACCTTTTCCGAGCATCGATTCGCTATAGGAGAACTGTAGCGAAATTTACACATTTTCCATAGCAACCGAGAAAGTACCGAGGACTCGTTGGTTATTTTGAAACATTCTCGATACAATACAGCTTGTCCTCGAAATACGCTATTAATGCGCAGAAACGAATAATACGCGAAAAAACCGCGCTTGAATAACTTTGCGATTTTCTATCAAAATTATGTTATTTTCATGCAATTTTGTTTGCAGTGAGTAGTTAAGATCACTATATTAATCAACTGTCGGACTTTGAGGTAAAAAAAAATCAGATGGTTTTTGTTATAATTTTTCCCAAGTTCCCAAGCAGGTAAAGATGTGCAATCCAAATACGCAAAGCGTTTTAAAAATCAGGTTATTGAGTAAAGGTCAATCGATCGGAACCAATGTAAAATGCGTGAAATATTGTTTCAAAAGAAATCAATAATTTACTTAATTACTTGCTTGCTTACTTACTAATTAACTGTCGCAAGCGTTAAACTTTTTTAAAAATAATTTTAAACTTGAAAGTAAATTTATTTTTTTATTTTTTTTTTATAGATGATTGATGCGTTAAATCAGTACATTTTGCTGAAAAAGAAAACTGTGCCTATCAGACCCACGTATTTTGAGGGGAAATCCTATATTGAACAATATTTTGCCGTTTGTTGATCGTCCTTCGTGAGTTGCAATATGTGTTAAAACAAACTAATTTTTAACGATTTATTTTAAAATAATAAACAGATTTTATATCATGTTTATTCAAAATTTATTCCACTTATTAGAAGCAGTTTTCAAAAGAAAATTAATTTATAATTTACATACCACTTTTTCCCCCTCACACAATCATTGTAAACTATTTTTTATGAGAAATGATAAACAGATTACAATCATTAATTTATAATAAACTCTCGATTAGGATACCTTTTTCGCAAATTTTATAAAGTATCAAAGTCACTGTAATTTTATGAATGACGATTAGAGAATTCATTTTAAAGTCAGCCGTTTAAAAAATATAAATTCTCCCTTTTTAGAAATTTAGATACAATTATTTTATATTTAATTAATACATTATTAACTGCAATCATTTATTCATTGAAAAATCATTTCTTTTTTTCCCAGCTCTTTTCGATTGGAAACAATTAACGATCTGGTATAAGCGAAATGATTTAAAAAATGAATTAATTAATACTAAGTATTAAATTGAATAGAAAGCTCCATTTTTGAAAAGTGAGCCTAGCTGCGTTTCTTCAAAAAAAAAAAAACTCCTCTGCACTTCTAATGTAATTCACATGAGCGTTAGCATACCAGCTTGTTTAATCTTGAGTGCAGTCACAATTAAAAATAGAAAATACAACACATACCAAGAAGGAAAGGACATTACGAACCAACACAAACACATTCCTCACGCTGGAAGTCGATAAACATTATTTTAAAAAGCAAAGAAAACAGGATGCACAGACAGCTGGCCAATGTAAACTGTTTACACCCTTGCTCTTAACCTCGTGGTAGGCATGGTGACGACGATGATGGTGGCGCTGATGACGATGATGATGGTTGTCCATAATGTCGTCGTACGTCGCGTATTGTGTGGATTATTCGAGTCGGGTTAATTTTGTGAATTCGCCATCGCCTCAAAACGTCCCCCAGCCGCGTTTGTTGAGTGAAATTGTGCGGTGCAGCGTTCGGTGCGCGTAAAGCGAATAGCGCAACAAACAAATTCGAATCCGACCATGTGGTGCTGAGAGAAAAACATCCATCCAGTTGGTGCGTAAAACGTGTGCGTGTGTGTGTGTGTGCATGTGTGTTATTTCGTTTGATGACGGGTTTCAGTGAACCTCTCCTTATCAGCTGTTGCGCTGCAGTGAAGGATAAGCAGATAACAAGGTGTAGAGAGGCATTTACATTTACACAGTTTACACAATTCTCACAACCTCAGCAAAGGTGAACCAAAATGTCCTCCGATGGAGACGATTTCGATGTGCTCGTCTTTGGATCGTGCATAGTGGATTTTATAAGGTTGGCCAGTTTTTCTTTGTTGCTGTGTGCGTTCCTCACCACGACCAGTGTGTGTGTGTGAAGTTTAACGATCCTGTTCTGTTGTTGCTCCTTCCAACCCATCCAGCTACGTGCCGCGTTTGCCCAAGGTCGGCGAAACCCTCCATGGCACCCGGTTTGCGACGGGCAATGGTGGCAAGGGCGCGAACCAGTGTGTGGCCGCCGCCCGGCTCGGCAGCCGTACCGCTTTCTTCGGCAAGCTGGGTGACGATCCGTGGGGTGCGGCCTACCGCACTGCCCTGGCCGCGGAAGGTGTCAACGTGGAGCAGGTCGATCTGCTGCCCGGCGAAAGCACCGGTATCGCACAGATCAACGTAGCCGACAATGGGGACAATCAGATCGTCATCGTGACCGGTGCGAACAAACGTCTCGCCCCGGTGGATGCGTTCCGCCGGCCGGAACTTTTCGTGCGGGCGCGCGTGCTGGTGTGCCAGCTGGAGACACCGATCGATGGGACGATCGCTGCCATGCAATCGTTCCGGGGCATCTCGATCCTGAATGCGGCCCCGGCGGACACGAATCTGCCCCGTGTGATACTATCCCTCCCGAGCATATTCTGCGTGAACGAAACGGAAGCCGCACTAATAGCGGGCATGCCGAGTGTTGCCGACGTTCAGTAATGTCTTCGTTCTTGAATGGAGTGACTGCCCCCGCTCACCACACGACAGCTGCTAACGCAAACGCTGCCATTCCTTTGCAGACAGGCGAAAGTGGCCACCCGCAAGCTGCAGACCATGGGATGCAAAACGGTCATCGTAACGCTGGGCGAAAAGGGAGCCGTCTTTGCGCGAGCACTGGACGATAATGGCGACGGACAAGTGTACCACGTGAAGCCGCTGAAGGTGGACAAGGTCGTGGATACAACGGTAAGTGGCCTGGCGCGATACGGCGCCGCCCTGGCTGTCCGCAATCTCGTATGCATGCTTTGTTCTTTCTTTCCCTTATCATCGAATCTGCAGGGTGCTGGTGATGCATTTATCGGTGCACTGGCGCATTGCCTAGCGAACTATCCCGATGCAAAGTTGGGCAATTGTATTGCGGCCGCCAATCGGGTGGCCGCATGGTCCGTACAGATCCCCGGCACACAGAGCAGCTTTCCGCGGGCGGATGAGATAGAGCTGCCGGCCGATTTGGCCACCCTGCAGGACCAGTGGGGCTGTGTTTGAGTCATACCCACCATACCCACCCGGAGAGCGTGGTTTTCATTACTTTTTGTGTCTCTTTATTTGGGATCGATTTTTGTCAGCTAACAAGAGTTGAAATAAAGTTTTGTTTAAAATTAGTCCGTACAGCCACGAATCCTTTTCCTTCCAATTACATCTATACGCAAAGGGCACGTGCGCGCCTCGTGCGTGTTAGTTCACTGTTTGTGTATGTGTAGTTTTGTAGCTAAAAAAAAAATAAGAAACTAAACTTTCCATTCAAACGCAGAATCTTGCTGTCGTTCCTTTACACGTCGCACCAGAAGAGGGGCTTATTATACTTATCGAGCGATATTGCATGCGTGTATCATCCCCTCCCCGTAATATATACCAACTATAGTACCGCACTCTCTACCTTAACCGATACGGGCCACAAGTTCGACCATGTACGAACGATTTCTTCGCACAGTGTTTTTTACGGGTTTTGTTTGTTAATGTTGAGTTGAAAACAGGCACAGCTTGTAACACATTTCTCGCTAGCGCACGGATCGAACACGAAAATGGGGCGCAAACAGTTTGAATTTCTGTTGGTCCGCAGGTGTGCAAAGCGATCTGTAAAAAGAAAAGAAAAAAGCATGATTTAAAAATTTGCATTTAAATTTAGATAAAATGTTTCCAATAATTTGCTACCTTTGGGACAATGTGTGTCCTAAGTACCAAGGTTTATAGAGCGAGCGAAGGTAATTGGACCAACATTTTAATCTGATTTTTATGAATCAATGATGACAGTCAGGGTTTATGCATTATCATGTGTGCTCATAAATTTTCAAACAATCTGACCAAGGTTACTACATTGGATTAAAAGCGGACCGTCGCGCGGCAACAATTTGAACGTGTGCCGGGTCCTAGTTTTTTCCCCCCGCCTTGAATTCGTGAATTCAAAATTTAACTTAAAAAACAACTCATATTGTTTGTGTTACTGGCGCGAGTTCGAATTTTAAAATGGTCAGCGGAAGATTGTTTATTTAAAATTAATGTTTTGAGCGATTTTGCGTAAAGCGCCGATTTTCGAATGCTCAGATTCACAATCCGCAATGGCACTACTACAACACCTCATTATCTGTACAGCCCATTATTTTAAAAACAAAGACATGCGTGTTTGTACTGGTAGTGCTTTGCTTTTCATGGAAAATAAAAGCACTACACACCTCCTTCTGTGCGGGATATTTACCTTGAACATTTGTACAAAGCATAACAAATGAAACAACAGTTCGTTGTTCTTCTTCTAGATCCAAGCGCGACGTTGCGGGTAGTGCATTTGCGCAGGAAAAGCCCGAACGAGCGAGAGAGAGAGAATGTCGCCCGTGCCATTCCCGCCGAGTGATCCCGCGGCCCTTATTTACATTATTACGGGATCTTTGCTAACGGCGACGCGCCTGGTACCGCCGGAAGCATCCCGCATCTGTAGACGCGAGGGCGGCTGCAGCTGGATGCAGCTGTGCTTCAGATCGACATGGTCCACGATCTGCAGCAGCGTTTCGATATCCTCGATCGTGTCTATCCGGCTCGGGGCCGCCATCAGCTTGCAGCTCTGCCCGTTCACGTTCAGCGAGTACGTGTCGCCGCGGAAGGTGACCGTCCGGTCGAACTGCACGTTAAACTTGCCGGGCGAGGCCGCCTTCCGGCGGAACATGATCTTGCTCGGCTCGTAGTTCGCCTTGTCCTCCTCGCTGATCGTCACGTCCTGTATCTTGCCAGCGAAGAGGAGATCGCCCTCGCCCGCAGGCACTTTGCGCTTTTCCAGCAGCGTGCGGAACGACCAGGCGCTCGATGGCATCACGATATCGGCCGCCGAATTGCCGAGGCTAATCATGTTCATTGCCATCTGGGGCGGTTTCATCGTCGAGTCGAACGAACGAATGTGCAGCACGTTCCACGTTTCGTACAGCGTGACGCGCTTCTTCTTCACCTCCTGCGGCGAAGAACGCACGCTACCACTGCCACTATTACTAATGTCCCGCACGACGCCGGTGGCGGAGCGGGCCACATTCGCCGGCGTTTTCTGCCCGAACGGTGCCGCCGGCGACCGCTTCGAGGGAGAGTTTTCGTTCGAAGAGGACACCAGCTTCACGTTGTTGTCCGGATCGGTGAGATCGATCGAGTAGTGATTGTCGCCCGAACCGCCCGCCTGCTTCGACCGGGGACGATTGTCGCCCAGCTTCATGGTCGCGTTCAGTATTCGGGGCGGCTGCAGCGACCGTCTCGTCGTGGCAGCAGCGCCACCGCCCGCCGCCTTGCCTCCCGCACTGCCCGGCGTGATGCGCTTTGTGGCGTAGCCGTAGTTTTCGTCCTGCTTCGCATTGCCCGCTGGCCGGGAACGGCCTCGCACCGCACCGACCGTAACCAGCCGGGTGTCCTTGTCGGCGCTCACGATGTTCTTCTGCAGCACGTCCTCGAAGTCAACGACATCGTTCTCGCTGAGCTCATTCGTCGCCGGGCGGGCCCGCTGCTTTCCTCCCTTCAGCTCGCCCTTGGCCGGCATGTCGCGGATGTGCCGGCGCACTTTCTGCAGGTGCTCGAGCGAGATTGGCCGCTTGCGCTCGAGGATGGACGCCACCAGCTGGTTGTTCGTCTTGCCGTCCTCCTGCTTGCGGTCCGCCTGCGCCTCTTCCTGCTCGGACATGTCCTCCGAATCGAATGCTGCCTCCTCGTCCAACCTTCGCCGCAGGTCGCCGGAGCTTTTCGAGCGCATCTTTATAATATCGCTCACGTTCACGATCGTTATCGTCGGCGATGGTTTTGTTAGTTTCGTTTCGGGCAATGATCGATTGGCCATCGGAGGGGCACCACCACCACCACCATCACCGGTGCCAGTTTTCTCCGTCTTTACCAACTGGCCCGGCGTGAAGGTACCCTTCGGCGGACGGCCCCGTTCCCGGGCCAGGGTTTGGAATGAGGTGGACGATCGGTTGGGCTTCTTATCTTCCAGCTCGTAGTTATCTTCCGATTCGCCCTCCTGCGACGATTGGTTTGACCCGTGCACACTCTTCAGCCCGTACGAGCGGCGCAACATTTTCGATTGCTGCGATTCCTGCGGCTTCGGCTCTTCGTCCAACTCCGCCGCCTTGCGCTTCAGAACCGGGGTGGCGGCGGTCGGGGAGGTTTTCATGCCCGGCAGCAGCACCTTGCCGCCAAAGGGCGAAACCTGTTTGACGGGGTGCTTGCGGGGACGCCCCACCGAACGCTTGGCCGGCGCTTCCTCGCTCATCTTCGCGTCGGAGTCGTTCATGTAATCTTCCTCCTCATCGTCGTACTCGTCCTCCTCAGTCGTGGCATCTATTTTGCTATCCATCGAACCACCCTTGGCAATGGCACTGCCTCTACGATCCATCATCCTCACGGGCAGCTGCTTCTTCGGTGCAGCCGAATTCAGCACCTTCTGCGTGCGATTCACGAGCTCCCCGCTGTTGCCGCGTGACCGCAGCGAGTGTCGATCCACATCCATGTCGTCCATTTCGTCCTGATCGGCGGAATCTGTTGCAACGGAAGCGTGACGGGGGAATAAATCAGTGTGAAATGAGCGTAAAAAACATCTTCAACACGGAAACCGAAACAACACGTACCTGTGTCCACCGAGTCTATGGTCAGGTTCAGCTTGCGCCTTCCATCCAGCTGCTGCGAGCCCATGTGGCGGGATTTGCTAATGCTAATTGTCCTGTAGTCCAGCTTTTTCAGCACCTCCTTGCGAAGGTTTTTCACCGGTTCGGTGCGCGGCGCCTCCACATTCTTTTGCTTCGGCGGACGGCCCCTGCGCCTCGGTTGCCCGTCCGTCTGCGGAGTGGAACTTACGACCGAGCGCCGCACAACAAGTCCCGAATCTTCCGGATCATCGTTCTCCTCGTAATCGACAATGTACTCCTCCTCGGCGCTCATCTCGTTCTCGTCCACGGTGTTCCTGCCTGTCGGAACGAGCATTTCGTCGTTCATGTACTTTGGATTGGGCTTTATCGTGCGGCGCGATCTGCCCGCGGTTAGCGTCTCGGGCAGCTCTCTCATCCTCATCACCGGCTCCTCATCGTGCCTCTTTTTGATTCTCGGCATTTTCGTGACGCGTTGCCTGCCTGCCTTGCCTGCCAAACAATCGACGAGCACGACCACTGGCTGGAAACGAGGGTGAAAGCGGCCAAACGTCAAGAGCCTAATTAAAACAACATTCCATCACAGCCACTGCCGCTCGCTAGGGACATCAAGGCAACCCGACAACAGACGGCAACCTAATTAAAACTACTTGACACACACACACACACACATACCTGGTACTTTTTGTTGGTTAAAATTTCCTTCCTAGTCAGTAACGCCCCTGGCCGCTGGCTCGGCACGCCACCCCTTCGTCGAGGTTGGGCTTTCTGGCGAGGGGGAATTGTTTTGTTTATCTTCTTCTCAGCAGTAGCGGACCGTCTACGGGTGACGGCGTACTGCGAGCCCGTTTTGACGCCGCTAGAGGTCGCTGACGGCGGTATTGTGAAAATGATATTCTCACCCTGTTCCGAAATATTATCAATCAAGCTGGGTTCCCGCGCGAATGGGCGCCCCTTGTTACGTTTGCAGCTACGCCGACCAAACCCCTCCCTACACCCGGCACGAAAAGGGCAAATGCTACCGGGACCGTCGCCAAACAGTCAGCAGCAAAGTGAAGGAAGCAAAATTTAATCGTTTTTCACCGTCGACCCATATCGCCAGGGCCAAATTGGGACGAAATCAAGCGCTGTGTGTGTCCGATGTGCCCTTTGCCGATGCCACCCGCCACACTCTTTGTTGTGCTGTGTGTGTACCGCTACTGAGGTCACGCTTTTTTTCCGGCAACTATTTTTCACCCACCAGCGTACAGGCAAAACGAACAGCACGACGCATCACGCACAAAACCAACGCTTCGAAATTTGCAAAAGTTGACACTTTTTCTTGTTCGAGCTTCTTCGCGACGTTGCGTGTGTCCAACAAGGTATAGACATCGGAAAGTGACGCTGTCAAGCTTTGTGACGCCGTAGCTGCCCCGTCCAAAATGGCGGAATGGGCAAAAATTCCCGAACGGGGTGCGTTTACAGCGCACGGTTCGGTGCTTCACGCGGCGGTGGGCGCTTGCTGTCAACTTTGACACCCGATGACAGACACAAAATTTCGACCAATCATTCTCGCGGACCGAGAGGAATCCCACGAAACGCGACAAGAAGGAAAAGCGTTCACAATTTCGTCCTGCTACTGCAACAAACGTCCCCGTCGTCGCGCAAACGAACAACAATGGAAAGCACGGTCGCACTGTACAAGCAGCTGAAGACGGAGTGGACCAAATCTCCGATCAATCTGAAACTATGTGGCACAATTCTGGACAAACTAAAGGTAAGTGTCGCGGGAATGTAAGGCGGTGGGAAAGAGACCCCTTCATGCTCTGCTTTTTACGATTGTTTATGAATGTGCAATGTGTGTGCGTTGGCTGTTTCAGGTGGCTCTGGCTGGCATGTCGTACATTCCGACCGGAAATGCACAGGCCAACCAGCAGGAGCTGCTGATCGCACGCGACATCCTCGAGATCGGTGTGGAGTACAGCATCGCCACCAAAAACATCCCGGCCTTCGAGCGTTACATCCTGCAGCTGAAATGGTTCTACTACGACTACAAGTAACTATCCATCTGGGGGAAAATCCCATCCGTTTATTCATATCACTTACCGTAAACTCAACCTGTTTCCAGCACACTGATCGGTGAGTCCAAGAATAAGTACCAGCTGCTGGGATTGAACTTGCTGTTTCTGCTGTCCCAGAACCGGGTGGCCGAGTTTCACACCGAGTTGGAGCTGCTGCCCGCCGATATCATCCAGACGAACGCATTCATCCGGCACCCGCTCGCGCTGGAGCAGTATCTGATGGAGGGACGGTACAACAAAATCTTCCAGGCGAAGGGTAACGTGCCGGCGGAAAGCTACAACTTCTTCATCGACATCCTGCTGCAGACGGTGCGGAACGAGATCGGTGCCTGTCTGGAAAGCTCGTACGAGCGCATCTCGCTCCAGGAGGCGGCCAAGCGGCTGAACCTGAAGTCCAAGGAGGAGGTGAAGCAGTTCGGCGAGAAGAAGGCCTGGAAGCTGAGCCCGGACGGGTTCTACCATTTCGTGAACGAGCTGGCCAAACCGAAGGAACCGATACCGTCGCAGGAGCTGGCCGAGCAGGCGATCATGTATGCGCGCGAGCTGGAAATGATCGTTTAAGGGCGCCTTTTCTGGTGGCCCGGTGTGCTAACGTACGTTCGATATAGAGGCAACATACACACTCAACGCTATTATTTCGATTCAGTGTCTTTTTCGATCGGAATAAATACTACAACATATGTATTTCTCGTCCCATTGATGGTCATGTTACACAGCGCCCGGGAGAGCGGGGTCACTAAACAATGCGATATCGATTTACCGGTATCAGGCATTCCATGTCGTTGCACTCGTACACCCAAAGCGGTTTCACCAGCTCAGCCCGGCTGGACGACGGTAAGGTATGCTTGCTGCGAGCAATCACATAATCCGCCCTGGTCATCTCGGTGCAAACGCTTCTGTAAATGAGCAGAGGGCGGCAAAACAATCCTTGGATTATGCTAACATCATTACTGTGTACGCGAGCATTTCGATTCACTTACCCCCGGAACGTCTGTATGTACCGTTCGAGCTTAATATTATCCACGGCCGGCAGCTCGGGATGCAGGTAAAACTTTTTCCCCTTGAAGAAATCCAACCCACCGTCCACTGTACCACTGTCCTCGTTTGCCCGATCGCCTTCCTCTTCCGTACTCTTCTCGTACACCTTCTGTGCAGATTGGCCATAGATAGCGTCCTCATCCGTGTCACTCAACTCGTGCAGCATTACGGCCTCCTCCTGTACGGTGTCCACTACGGTGACGTCGTCGGACTGGTTTTCCTCCACCTTGTCCGCCGGTTTGTTCGCAATATCTACAATTTCAGCTTCCGAATCGGATGCATTTGCTTCCGCCGTATCCAGGGCGAACTTGCGCCAGGAAAGCCGTTTCCGGTTGGTGTAACATTTTTTGATCCAGTCTTGCTTTACGATTTTTCCCTTCCCGTGCACCTGGTTGTACTTTGGAGTGTTTTTGTACGCACAGCTAAAAGTAAAAAAAGAAAATCATTTTAACGGGTGCTGATTGGTTGATTGAATGGTTGGTTTTAATACTGTTCTTACATCAGATGGGTACAGGACGCATCCCAATCAGGCTTGTACTTAGCTCCCATCGCCAGCGCTTGGTTACGAATGTCGGCACGATCGGGATTCTGTGAAGGAAAGTGATCGAAGCAACCATTGAACAACAGGTGATGTACGGGCAGTGCAAGTAAATGGATCGTTCGACCAAGATGGGAGACGCTGCAGAACACTCGAAAGATATACCCAAAAAGTATTATCGTTACTTTTTGAAAGGTCTGGCATACTATACTTGCCACATGAACAGAGGTAATACACGTGCAAGAAATAGCTTTTCTTTACGATTTTTAAATTTGCACGTTTTTGCCGGTTTTTCTCGTTTCCAGCATGTACCTTGGCTGACCTGCAGGCATACGTGTTTCTGAAGAGCTTGCAGCAACTGTCCGAAGCCGACCTGACCTACCTCTCGAACGAGGTGATGGAGCAGCTCGTTGCCTGCGAAATAGCGGAAGACTACAACGGATACTATCGCCTGAACGAATGGTTACGATTCGCCAACGGTGGTAGTTCTTCCTCATCGGGACAAACGAAACCATTGGACCGTGCGATCGATACTCAGCTCAGCAGCGGTTCGGGGCTGAAAAGGATAGTAAATTTCTCCAACACCGTCACAATGTGGCCCACCGATACGGTGGACGGGGCGGCGATGGCCAGTCCATTGCCGCAACTGGAGGAATTCGTTCCCCTATGCCTGGATGATGGCGAAAAAGCCCCCGAAGGCCCCGGTAGTGCATCCGAAAGCGATAGTGATGAAGAAAAATCCACGGAAACCACCGTAAACGATCCTACTAAAAAGGATCAGCCAGCTCCGGAAAAGGAACAACACAGCGATACGGACGATTCCAGTACGGCGAAAGAAAGTGACGATGGTTCCGATGGGGATGCGGATTCGAAAACAATCCCCCACAAACCCATCAAACAGGAACCGGAGGGAGAATCCAATCCAGATCCGGACAGTGGAGATGAAAAGCCGAAGGCGGAATGAACAACTAATGATGTGGAAATATCAAAATTTGGCCAAATTTGTGGAAAACGTAATCCAACGAAAGAATTAACATTTTGTAAACGAAAGCATGTCCCACTTACCTGTATGCCACTTATAACCAGAACCACATTTTCCAGCAGCTTGCCAAACGGTTTGTACTGTACCGGTTTCCTCTGTACCTCCGTTTCACTGTCCTCCACGGGGCCGTTTGATAGTCTCGGTTTTTTCAAATTAGGTGAGGCGTCCCCATGGTTGTTGTCCGGGCTTTTCGACGGAGAGGACAATCGCTTCGCAGGCGGCACCTTTTGCTTCTCGATGGACAGCGGTGGACGGGATTGGTCCAGTGGTTTAACCGGTGTGTTTTTCTTCTGCTCAGAATGTACATGATTTGTTAGTGGTTTTCTAGCCTCCGGGGTTGTTGCAGTGAAGCTTTTCCTTTCGTCATTTCGCTTCGGTTCGCCATTCGTCGACCCGGCGAGGTTTAGGAATTCTTTAAACTTGGAAGAAGACGTATCGTGCAGTTTGGATGGTTTCTTCGATTCGGCCTTCGGTGTGAGGGCCGATTCACGTCTTCGCCCCTCGCTACGGGCATGCGATGCGGCCACACTTTCATTCACCTTCTTCATCGGCTTATCATCCTCTGCGTCGTACAGCACGGATACATCGTTACGGTTAACCTTCACGCTGGTGTGGACTATCTTCACGTCCTCCTCTTCATCGCTCGCCGCGAACGTTTGTGGTTTTGGTTTTGCTTGCGCCACACTGCGTACACTCCCGGGTGTGGGAATGTTCTTTTGCAGTACCTTCGGTGTGTTGCTGGCATCGCGCATCAAGGCACTGACGGATGGGCCCGCAGTGGTTGAGCTGATCGTTGCCGCCGTTTTGTTCTTCCAGCGGGCAAACACGCTCGAGCTTCCGGCATCGTCCGAATCCGGCGACTCTTCGCGCAGCTTAAACCGACCCAAGTTTAACCCGCCCAACGGCTTGTCTTTGGACTTGTCCGCTTCCTGCCGGATCTGCTGCTGGAATTTTTCCACAACCAGACTCTTCTTCTCCTTTTTGTCCACCCCGCCGCCGGTGGCCGTGGTATGTAGCGCGACAAACGTAAGACCATACTTGACGCGCGAGTTGAACGGTTGGGTGCAGATGATCTTCACCAAATCCCACTTCTCGCCTGCCACCGACGGTATGAGGGCGGAAGAGCCGAAACACTGCACCCCGTTCGTGCCGGTCGAGTTGCGGCTGTCCACCGGGTTCATGAACTTGGTGGCAAGCAGAATTTCCGTGAAGGCCGGATTGCTTGGACCGCTCCGGGCAACCAGCACCTCGATCAGGGCGGAATGTTCGTTCCCGATGTCAATGCCGGTGATGTGGGCCGGTTCCTCGAGCCGTAGCACCACGAAGGCTTTCGGTTCGCCCGCTGCTCGACACTTCCATTTCTTGTTGCCGGGCTTCAGAAGATTCGAGGCGGGATAGTTCTGCAAGTGGCGGGGAACGAATTCCATCAGTTCGGGAGGGTTTAGTATGGCCTGGTGGGCCGTTTACTTACCGGATCTTCTGAGCTAAACGATTCAATGGCTTTAAAACTCACGGAAGGCATTTGAACCGTGCGTGCTGGTCCTGTAAATACGCGAATAGCGCTTGCGGCGAGTCATGCCCAGTGTCGCGCGTAATTTTGACATTCGCGTAAACAAACGGACGGCGGACTATGGGATTCACAGCCTACGTGGACAGAATTATGGTAGCATATTTTGAAATATTAATTAAAATCAGGTTTCAGTTATAAAACTTGTATCATTTTAAGAACAACATTATCAAATTAGAAATATTCAATTTTCTTGAAATTTTGCAATTTAAACTGATCGATCATTCATTCTCTACGTGCAATGGTGTAACTGACACTTTGGAACAGCTGTTGTTTTGGCTTGCCGGTTTCTTGCTTTTCCTCCTCCCTGGTGCATCTTCTCCAAAATCCTTCCTCCATGACACTCTTGCGCATCGTGCGGACTGTTGCAAGTGCCGTAAAATCTTTTCCCAACAACGTTCATTCGCTACCGGTCGCTTCCTGCCGAACCTTCGCCACCTCTAACGCCATGGCTAACTGCGTTCGCGAAATCGAAGGTGACCTCTTCAGCGCACCCAAGGACCATTCGCTGGCCCACTGCGTGGCAGCCGATCTGAAGATGGGCGCTGGTATCGCGGTAAGATTCAAGCAGCTGTTCGGCAAGGTTGACGAACTGAAGGCGCAAAACGCGGGCGTTGGTGGTGTGGCCGTACTGGCCGATGGTTCATCGCGATACGTCTACTATCTGATTACGAAGAAAACGTACAACCTGAAGCCCACGTACGACGATCTGACCAAGTCCCTGCGGGCGATGAAGGAACACATGGCGAAGAGTGGTGTTGGTAAGCTGGCCATTCCTCGGATCGGGTGCGGTATCGATGGGCTCGAGTGGGGCAAGGTAAAGGAAATCCTGAACACGGTATTCGGGGAAGATGGCGCGTACGAAATCGTTGTGTACAACTACGTGCCGAAGTAATTGTAATGCCATAATGAAATCTCCATTAAGTTCCTTATCGATCGACGTAGAAGATGCAGAGGAAATTGTAATAAAAAACGTTTAAATTTAAACGGTTTCATCTTTTCTTACATGGAGTAATATCGCGCAATTTCTCGGATTTGATTATAACTTTATTTCTCCTCACACACACACACACACGCACTGAACGAATTAGCATCGGGCTAATGTGTGAGGAAGCGCAGCGAAGCAAGCGGTGATCCGATTTCGTTCACCGCCTACTTTACAATCTCCGTCACCAACCCGGCAGCAATCGTCACACCCTCCACGCGCAGCATAATTCTGCCGAGATCCTTAAAATCGGCATACCGCTCCATGCCGATCGGTCGCTGAAATTCAATCTCCACCAGCGCGCACGAATTGTTGCCCAGGCAGCGTGGATTCTTCTTGATGACCTCCCCGGTGCCCTTGTGCAGCTGTGCCTTCAGCTTGCGTATGGTGGCAGGCTCGATTAGCGACTGGTGATGCAGCAGCACCGGATAGCCGCGCGTGATCGGCACCTTGATGTTGAACACGACGATTCGTGCCAGTATTCGGGTGGCGAGCGGAACCGGATGGTAAATGTCGGACAGGATGTAGCCGACCGAAATGTTGTTGATGTCGATGTTGGCAAGCGTTAGCGAGACCTGATCGCCCGCAAACGCGGTCTGCTGTGGTAGCTCGTCGATGGTAATGTTCTTGACCACGGCCTGCTCCTTGCTCGGGCACACCAGCACCTTATCGTTAACGCACACCATGCCCGACTCGATGCGACCGCAGAGGCAGAATCCGGAACCGGTACCTTTGAATATGTCTGCCACCGACAGGCGGAACGGTTTATCGATAGCACGGTCCGGTGTTTTAAAGGAATCTGGAATAGGAATTGAATCAAATTAGCACCCTTATGAAAGACAATCCTGGTAACAGTTAATTTACCTATCACTTTCAACAGTGTCGGTCCACTGTACCACGCGGTCAATGCTGGATCCGTTGGATCCTTTACCAGATTCTCGCCGGTAAGCCCAGAGCAAGGTACGTAGGTAACGTCCGCATCGCGGAACCCTGCCTGCTTGAGGAACACCTTCAGCTTGTTCACGATTTCATCGAATCGCTCCTTCGACCAACCCACCGTGTCCAGCTTGTTGACGACCACGCCCAGCTGACTAACACCAAGCGAGCGCACCAGCAGGGCGTGCTCCCGTGTTTGGCCACCCTGCTCGAAGCCGGTTTCAAACTCACCACGTGTCGCGTCCACAACGAGCAGTGCCACGTCCGCCTGATTCGCGCCCGATATCATGTTCGGGATAAAGTCCTTATGTCCTGGTGCATCGAGCAGTGTAATCTGGAACAAGTGAAAAACGTGTAAATATGCAGCCCAAGCTCAAACTGAATCATTCCCAACCAACCGTTCGTTACCTCTTTCTTGGCCGTCTCGAACCGCGTGCTACCGACGTCCATCGTGATGCCCCGCTCGCGCTCCTCGCCCGTTTCGTCCAGCACCCAGGCATACATGAAGCTCGATTTGCCGAGCTTTTTACTCTCCTGCTCGTGTTTGTGCATGATGCGCTGGGAAACATTGCCCGTGTCGTACAGCAAATGACCCATCAGTGTGCTCTTGCCCGCATCCACGTGCCCAATCACCACCATGTGGATGTGATCCTTCCGATCGCCCCGTTCCTTGCCAAACAGCTCCTTCGCATTCCGCGACGGTTCCTTCGGGGTGGATTTGAACGACTGCTGCTGCTGCTGCAGCTGCTGTCGGGCGGCTTCCTCGGTAATTTCGGGCGTATTGCGTCCAGACACACTGGGTGACTGCATCCGGGGGCTACTGGTCACCTCAAAGGCGAGCGTTTTCTTCGCCACCGAAGCGCTGGGCGTTATGATCACGGTCGAGGCTGCATCGTTCGAAGGGCGCACGTCGGCCGAGGGCGTTGCGACGATTATCGGTACGTTGCGGCCAGCAGCTTGAAGCTTCTTCTCCGAGCGTTCCAGCAAACGTTCACCAATACCTAAAACATTCCATCGTGTGCGCACAGTTGAAGAAAGGGTGAAATGTATAAAATATAGCGAAATAAACCAACTGCAGTGCTCCTTCGTACGACGATCTCTTCTAATGGGACATACAAAAATAGTTTATTTTATTAAAACTTAAGAGGCTAATCAAAAGAGATACCGAAATTTAACGTTTAATACAATACACAAATACTAATCACTATCTATTGCCGGAGAAAAGTCATTCTTATCTCTGGAGCGTCTCTATACACCCTCGGTCTCGGTTCAGTCAGTCATCATCAGCTCCGCGGTGTGCTTCTACAACCTACGGACGATATTTCTTGATATGCCCGAGCACTACATCATCCGGCGAGGGCACATCGAATCGAAACGGCACGACGGTAGTATACTTTGGAAAGTAGTGCGGAACATGCACCGGAAGCTTTCGCTTCCTGTACCGTATGCCAACCACAACGCCCATCGGAGAGGACGTCAAGGTGCGGTGGCTCGAAAGATCCCTTTCCAGCACCGCACTGACATCGATCGTACAGAACTCATCGATCGTTGGTTTCACCGTTTCCGTAATATCGCAATCGATGAAACCGTACTGAATGTGGTCCACCGAAGCTGTGCCCGTTTGCTTTAAGCTTTTGCCACTGCCTGCTGCAACAGTGGTTGCGTCGGGTTTCTTCTTGATCAGGGCCGATTTCAAGTCCAATATCCAACCGGTCTGTCCAAGCACCTGCTGGTCGGTGGATTGGGAGGGTGGAGCAGCAGTACCGCCACCGCTCGCCACCGCTGTTGGGGGGGAAGCGCACGCGAACGGTTGCTTGAACAGTTGCGGGACGGCAAATCTTGGCGAAGTGGCAGTGGCGGGAAAGGAGGGAGGCGTTCCTTTCGATTCAAGATGGTGTTTGGCCAGATCGGAAAGATTCGTAAAAGATTTCATCGCGACGGGAGTGCTCGCACCGATCGAAAGGGCGGCAAACTGTGCCAGCGTGGTCGCTTGCTTCGGAGAGCCGAGCGATGCTTTCTTGGGTTCATTGTTTTCCTTCCCCCCACCTTCGGCACACCCGGTGGTGGTGTTCTTATCGACCGGAGAGTCACTTAGCGAGTTCTGTTTCATGCGCTGTTTTACAAGATCATTTAAATTGCCGCTAACACTACCACCACCACCACCGCCACCGCCGCCAACGGCACCGAATTGCACTTTGGGCAGAGCGAAGCGTGCGGAACCTAACGCAGTAGGCTGATTGTTGGGCGCCAAATTCCCCCGAGAAGTAGAAGAAGCTTTTAAATCTTACCTTCCGTAAGCAATCCAATTGTGATGCCCATCCGAAGTGTTTCCAAGGTGTGTTAAGGCAAGCGGCCGCAAACAGGAGAGATGACACCGAAAAGAAAGAAGCGTTAAAAATGAACGTCCGTTAGTATGCTTTGGGCGCACTCTGCTGCAGCGAACACGTGCGCGCACGATATCACACGAGATTGAATTGAATCGTCTTCGAGATCGATACCGGACATTTATACCGCACACACGGCACATTGGCAAAAACACAATGCTTTTGGATGAAAGCATAACTTAAGCAAAACAAACTAAAAAACTTTTAAAAGGCCAAATTTGTTTAAAAAAATTGCAAATAAGAGCAATGCAGATTAATAAAATAAGAAATAATTTAAATATTAAAAATGGAACATTGCACATTATTGCCCTTGCCCATAGTTGCAGTGCAAATTTCACAACATGCAATGAATTCACCCGCCGTACTGTGCCATGTGGTGTAATGCTGCACGCCGCGCGGTACCATATCTTTATCGCTGTCAGTGTATTGGTGACCGCGGCGGGGCACGCCAATCTTACCTTTTTCCATCGCAGCACCCGCCGTCAGTTTGCTGCCGGGTTTCGCACCCAGCGCCGCGGGTGGCGTCTTGTTACTGTTCAGTATCTCGTCCAGCGCCTTGCTGCATTCGTAATCGTGCTTCATGATCGCTTCCACCATCTGCCGGTCGCTGCACGTTTCGCCGACAATATCCCGGATCTCATCCATACAGGACATCAACCGTGCGCGATCTTCATCGTTTAGTTCCGGCATTTGAAAGCACTGACCGAGCGAGAAATTAACATTCAGTGTTCAGTGAGTATAGGAAAGCCCAGCTTACTCCGACTTACCTCCGAATCGCGCCTCTTGTGTGCCGGGCCTTCGCGACCCGTCTCAGCCGCCAGCTCATCGTCGTCTTCTTCTTCGATGTCGCGATTGTTGGCGAGAAATTCGGACATACTTTGTTGCCCTTTGGCACGGTCGTAGATCCATTGCGAGGCGTCGGTGGGCGAGATACAATCGTCCTCCACCGACTGCCCGTACTGATAGTCGTCATCGTCGTAATCTGATGGGGTGGTGGAAGTGTATAAAATGCTTGAGCAGGGATGCTTTTCTCTAGCCCATCGGGTGGTTCATTACGTACCATCGTAGACAGCGTTGCGCACATTTCGGTGGCGAGACATGGTGCCGCAATTTATTCTGTGTTGCTCTAACGAAACTAAACTATTTTCTGTTCACGATTACATACAGCACACGTTTGCTGGGGTGGTTTTTCCTGTTCAGTAGAGGATTTCGTTCAGCATTATCGAAAAAAAAATGCTGGACCGAAAACACGACGTGTTTATTTGTTTTGAAGGTTGTGTGGCCACCGAAGGTAAACGTCAACCGCGCTTTCGCTGCGCAAGGATATACAGTGTAGTTCGTTACTTGCAATCAACCCTTTTCTAAAAATGTCGTAAAAAATATTGAATTAATTCAAATACAGCACTATATTCGACAAAAAAAACTATACATATACTTTTTAATACAAAACAACTGATATTTTAGTTCCATTCTTCAAAACATGACCGACGTGTTGTTGAAGAACACGACCGATGACAGCAGATTGCGTGCGTGCCGGCTGCTGGTAGATTAGAAAAGAAAACAAACCCAACGCACAGGGAACCGGCAGGACTGTTTTGGAAACAAACCCAAACGATGCCACCGAAAAAGGATGCTAAAGGAGGAGCAAAAGCAGCCCCAGCCAAGGGCAGTGGCAAGAAGGGAGGTGGCGCTGAGGAAGGTAACACACTAAACAGGTCAACCAACACTCCCCGCACGGTAAACAATTGCACGTTTCCTACTTCCAGGTGCGGCGAAGGAGAAAAAGGGTGGAACTGCGGTAAAGGTACGACACATCCTGTGCGAAAAGCAGGGCAAAATAATGGAAGCCCTGGAGAAGCTGAAGGAAGGCCAGGCGTTTAATGTGGTGGCGACCAACTACAGCGAGGACAAAGCACGCCAGGGTGGCGATCTCGGGTGGCAGATTCGCGGTGCCATGGTGGGACCGTTCCAGGATGCGGCATTTGCGTTACCAATCTCCACTACCAACGCACCCAAGTACACGGATCCACCGATCAAGACCAAGTTCGGATACCATATTATAATGGTGGAAGGCAAGAAGTAGGCACACCAATAAACGGCTTCGTTATATTTTCAATTCACTCGCTTCGCTTCGTTAGCACGATTCGTCTGCTCAATCTTTACCAGCTGCCCGGTTTGGTAGAAACAGTAGGAGGCCACGTACAGGCCGATGTAGTTGCTTAGCCCCTCCGTGTATGTTCGCTCGAGGTAGATGAAGCCGACCCTTTCGGAGGCAAAGAAGAAGAAATTCGAAAGCACCGAGGGGATGAACACGTGTGTGCCGATGATCGCTCGCCACCGGCTGTCGGCGGGTGTGCAGTGATTAACTAGTCGCTCCAGCAAAATGCACACCCAATTGATCAGCGACCAGATGAGAATGAACAGAAACACACCGTGCCAGATGTAGATGAACGCAAACGTGGCCAGGCTGGCCAGAACTTTGCGCGGAAGCCCGGACGTCTTCGTGCACAGCTCGGTGTAGATGTACTTGAACAGGAACTCGTACAAACTGCGGTCGAAGTATTTCCACATGTCCGAGTATTGGTTTACCCGGGCGATGCAGATCGGTTTCGCCGGCATGTCTATTCCATCGAACCGACCGAACGCGATCCCAATGCCGTAGAACACCACGTACTTTATGTAGAAAAACTGACCCATCAGGAAGCCAAGGCCGTACAGTGCCCAAAGGTTAACGTGGCGCAACAGCACCAGATCCTGCTGGATGAGATTCACGTACAGGAAGTGTTGTCCTGCCAGCATGACCAGCGTCCAGAACCAGGCCATCGCCAACCGCTTCGCCAGTGTCCACAGCCGATCGGGGAGGGTGTGCGGTTCGAGCTCGTCCTTAAAATGATTGTGCAGTGTTTTGAACCGACTGTACACGATGGCGGGTCCCATAAGTAGCAGCGGAAAGTACAGCAAGTAAGCCAGCAGGTCACGCACGGCGTAGTGTTTGGCCGACGGACCTTCAGCGCCCTTGTCCAGACAGAAGCTGGCACACTTGATAACATTCCATGATGTGATCAGACTCAGCTCGAGCAGCTGGTCATTATCGATGTCGAAGTGCACGTTTAGCTTGTCGTAAAAATACCACACCTTGAAGTAGTTAATTACCGCTATCCATAGGAACGTTTTCATCCAAACTGCACGACGATAGTAGTTGGGCGGGTTCGCGTAATAGAAGGATAAGCTTTGCGCTAGTATCACCGCCAGCACTGGCAAGTTGTACATGCTATAGATTACAACCAGTCCGTAGATCGTCAGCACGGTGGACACCTGCTTGGCACAGAATCGACGCGTAAGCTCCATCACGACTGTGTGCAGCAGGAAGTATATTCCATTTCGCTGGACGAATCCAAGATAGTGTTCCCATTCCCAATCGAAATCATCCCGTCGTCGGAAGTTAAACAGGGACCAGCCGGCATCGAGACTGTGATAGTTGGACAAGTTTTCTGAGGGATGCAAACATTACAAGAAGGTGTGTGTGTGTGTTATAAGAGATAAACTAAAATGAACTGAATGTTACTTACCATTGCTCAGCTCGTAGTTTTTGTAGAAGGAATATATCAAGAAGCAGATGTACAAAATCGCGCACACGATCAATTCTGTCGCTGGTTTCTGTACCATGTTGAAACTGCATTGGAGGCCACTTGCAGCGCTACTACACTCACAATACAGAAGGCTCGTATATAGTTTTCCGATTTATCATCGTCGTACTTGGAATTGTTAAACTACATTTAGTATGTTACGACCAGAATGTTTTAGTCATTCCGTTCCCGTACACAGTGAATTCTTGTGCTATTGAGTAAACAGGTTAGGTACAATACAAGAACTCTTCTTAAAACTACATTTAATAAAAAACTGCACAGCCTGCTTTGAATGCGAAAAGCTTAGCACAAAAATAGTGATGCCGAGCGATTTTTTTTTTTGCTTAATAAATAGGGATTGTTTATATTTTCGTTAAAAAAAAAAGAAAAACACCTGTAAACAAATTTCCGCACAAAGGAAATTTTCAACGTCATCTTTTTTGACACGTAGGAACAATTTCAAATTTACTGGTATAATGACCGTTAGTCTCATAAAGTAAACTTGTGAAAATTCAAAACGGAAATAAAATATTCGTATGTTCACAATAAAATAATAAAATCTATAAATAAAAAGTTAAAGTTCGGATGTTATCGTACGATCGATTAAACAATGCAACATTAATGTACGATTTTTTTGCACTGGCTTTATTGTACTTTGTTTTCACATTTTTATAAAAAACTTTCAAACCGACTTAAAATAATGAGCTGTTAAGAAAATAAGTTCTTACATTTGTAATGCTTCTTAGACAAAAAAAAAACACCAAGACTGCGCTTTAGTTGCGCGCTGCCTTATCGCAAGGGCAGCCAACTTAAAAACTAACGAATGACATGCAACAAACGTAGAAAAAGGAGGGAAATTATTTAAAAGAAAGATAAATACAGCATAAAGCACGTCCAAACACGTCGGTGCTGTGTGTGTGGTTAATGATATAATGGGGTTTGTAGAGTTTCTTTTTCTTATTCACCTAATATCACATGTTTGATTTGTTTAGTAACCCTTCAATGTGTGCGCGCTCCTTTAGTTGTGTATCGGTGCCGCACACCTTAAATACGATTTCTGTTTTTTTTCCTGCTTACTAAATCCCTTCTTTCCTTCTTTCTTCGTAAATATGATAGAAGCTCCTAACAACATGCTACAACAAGATATATATTAAGCGATTGTATCTTTTATAGTCCTTGTGTGATCCTCCTTTCTTTTTTTTGTAAAAAAAATGTGATTGTATGTAGATGTGTATGCGTTTTTTTGCTGTGCTTTGACTTATTGTTAATCGTTACTCGTTAGGCAACATTGTACCATTATTGTGCAACGTGATGTTCTACAACCTGATAAGCCTTCTGTTAAGTATATTAAGTATTCAGTTAAGTTAAGTTAAGTTAAGTATTTAAGTACATTAATACGCCGCGAAAATAATTTTCATACATTAGTGGGAAAATAAATTAGCGATAAATTAGTGTTGAAATAAATTAGCGATAAATAAATAAATTAAACCCTAAAAACCTACACTGAAATGCAATGTAATACTATCTTTGGTACTAAGCTTAGGCCATTAACACTATTCTTTGGTTCACTAGAGTTTGGTGTTCCGGACTAGATAAAATGTACACGGTATGACTAGCCTGACGGGTTGTAAATTGTTTGAGATCTTACGAAAGCTGATTGATTTGAGAATAAATAGAATAAATATGACTAGGGAATGACTAGGCATGTATTATACCAGTTTTAAAGCAGTCAACCATTGACACTATTTTTAAGGGATTAGATGACCCTTGGCAATGGGCCCTTTCCAGACTAGAGAGAGAGTGAGATGCGAATGTTCGATGAACTGAACTAGATTTGAATGCCTTCTTTGGATGTTTTTTTCTTTGGTACACAAATGACTAGAAAATAAGATAGATTTGCTTAAGCCTTGACTAGAGCTTTCAGACTAACCTAAACGCTTATTATCAACTAAACCCTGACACACTATTACGATTACCTTCTATTATGTACTTGTGCGCATTGTAAAATGAAATTGTTGTGCTGTGCTGCTGGTAGTTAAAATCCTTTAAAATCCACAACGTTCACGCGCCACTAAAAACGCTAGTGAACTGCGTGAACTAGGACCTCAAGCCAGCTAATCTATACGGCACAGATCATTCGCACGATTGCAAAAGCCACTTCCCGAACCTGCAGCGCACGTTTCGAATGCAGCCAGCCCCGTCCCCAGGGTGGGCAACATTCGAAAGCCTTTGCTTTTGAAATGAAACACAAACAAAAAATATAGTTACAGAAATCGTATACCATATGCAAATTTCGTTTTCTATGCAATCGATAGAAATTTTAAATCTCTAGCATTAAAAATCCTGCTCCATAGCTGGATCGTATTTGTACAAAAGCCCTCAAAAGAAAGGGACGTTTGAAATCTTTGTAGGTCTTGCTGCGATGCTCATATCAACGATTCAGCGATTTCTGGATTAAATTAATTGAGCCGGAATGTAAACAATGAAATTACTAAATTGTTGGTTTACCGACAGCTGATCTTAATGGCTGAATAAGTGGTAGTTGGAAATAGTAATTTGAAAACACAACTATTGCAAGTAACGCCACCATTGAAGCGAGCTGACGTTGAATGAGCACAGAATAGACGCAAAGTATTTATAATAAATAAAGTGTAATTAACACAATCCTAACCTAACTTTACACGAATGACTAGATGCTTACTCATCTTTGGGTTTGGTGGTTTTGCAGCTTTGCAAGCTTCAAACCTCGAATGTACAAGAAGTATGGCTGAAAAGGGGACGGAAGTTCCTGATTTTGTTTTTCTCCGTTTACTATAATAGCAGAATAGGGTTAGAAAAATAGCTTTACTAAAGAGAGATCGAAACTTAGCAAGAAAGTAGAGAACATAAGGACATAGGAATAGATAGTCGAGAAAAATGTAAAAAAGAGAAAAGGAAACATGCGAAACTCGCCACCGAAACTTCCGTCAGGCAAAAAAGGGAAAAAGGAAAGTAAAAGAGACACTAAAAACTACGACTAGTGTAAAAAGGGGTGAAGCTTTGCTTCCGTGCTAAACTCCTAATCCTAAACTGACTAGCATTGCTCGTGTTATCTTTGGAGTAAAATCTACAAATATCTCTCTCTCTCTCTCGCCCAACGGGCCGCACTAACTTAAACACTGGTTGTGAAATGGGGTTCACTAGGTGCGTGAGTTCAGCCCCTTTTCCTAATCCTAATCCTTTGGTATGGCGCTGTAGAATCGGGTTCGATACGATAAAGTAAATTACAGAAAGGCGCAAGACGAAGCTGCTGCTGCCCACGCGTAAACTATCGAAGGCAATAGTAGGGCGGGCATGTAGAACATCACACTGCACGTGGCCGCCTGTGCAGCGCACAGTAATTCGCAAAAGTCTCGTAAAGAGTGAAGAAAGATAAAAAGCTAAGGCTCCTGCTACGTTCGCGAACGTTAAAGTGTCACGAACGGGTTACTTACATCTCGAGTTAGACACACACACACACGCTCAAAAAAGCTTACAAGCTAATCACTTACTACTTTTACACCACCAGTGCCGTCGTGTGGCGAATGACGGACGGTCCGTTGCGCAGTCGGGCCAGTGCTGCGGCGGCCAGATTTTCCTCCTCGGTGAAACGATCGCAGTAGGCCGACCGGTACTGGCGCTCCATCTCATCGTCCTCGTCCTCCTGCTCCGGCACGTGCTCCCGGTAGTCCTCGTTGATGACGAGCGTACGCTCCTCCTCACAGTCACTGTCGTCGAGGGCCACACTGCCCCGGCCCGACGAGGACGCTACCGATGGGGCACGCTCCCGCACGAACGTCACCGTCGCCGGTCCCTGATAGTATCCGGCCGCGTTTACTACCTCAAACTCATGCTCACCACCACCAACACCATCGTCGGAGGCAAGCGTGGTGAACATGGCAAGTGGTGGTGGTGCTTGTGGCACCACTTGCGACTGCCTGCTGTCAGCAGTGTACGTTGCTGTGCCGCTTTCCACCGATTGGCTGGAGTGGTTGGAGTGGTTCGAGTCTTCGCTGCGATACTGGGCGGTGGACGGGCTCGGACTTGCCGGTCGGGGCTGCTGCTTGGTCGCGCCCTTTCCACCCTGCTTGCTGGCTGCCTGTCTGCTGTGCGTTAGCTGATGCTTCTTGAGGTAGGCCGGCCGTTTGAACGTTTTGTCGCACTGGACGCACCGGAACTTGCCCGCCTGAGCTCCTCCGCTGTCCGAGTCGGTCGAATCGCTGCTCGGTTCCGCACGGGTCGCTGCCGCCGTCGCTCCTCCCTTCTTGCCGACCTGATCGCGCGGTTTGTGCCAGCGACGATGCGACGCCAGGTTCGCCGGGCAGTTGAACCGCTTGCCACACTCGGGACACCGGTACTCGAGCAGCACGATGCAGGAGCAGCGGTGCTGCGCCAGCCCGAACGCATCCTCAAACTCCAGCCGGCACAGCTTGCAGTTGTAGCCGCCGATCACGTTCGGGATGGCGGCCAGCTCGGCCCGCACCTCGTCCGACACCTCGACCAGATTGAACTGTGGATCGATGTCGCCCGATTCGCGCGGCGTATCGCCGCTCAGTGCCTCCTCGAGCGAGATGATGATCGTGCCGGACACGGGCGATGAGTTTTCCTCGTCGAACTTCAGCTTCCGGATGGCTTTGGCGCGCCGCTCCTTGGACGGGGCCAGCGCGGCGGGGGGATTCTTCGTACTTTTCGGTGGCCCATCGGGCTGGCCGCTCTTCGGGCTGGCCGTTTTGGCCGGTGTGGCCAGCTCCTTCTTGATGTCGATATGGAGCGGCTCCGGGGCCGGTTTGGCGCGCTTGGCCAGTGGTTCCTCCTTCACCGCCGGCACGTTTAACTGATTGTCCTCGCGGTACCGCTTCTTCAGCGGCGAAGGTGTGGCGGGGGGTGTGATGGGACCCGCCACCACCGTCGTCGTCGTCGTCGTCACTTGGCGCACGGTCAAATCCAACGGACTGTCGCCGGTGGCGGGCACCGGCCTTCCAGCCACCTCACCATACTGCAGCTTGTACGAGGGCGGCAGACTGGCGACCGTGGTCAGGAGACCGGCTGGGGACGGCTGGCGGGTTGGTACGGGTTGCACGATTGCTGCCATCCTTGCATATCACACTCCGGGCACATACAGAGCACAAAACTGCCAAGCACGAGCACAAACTCTCACACGCAACAAACAAACAAACAGCACGGGAAACGCTGGACTGACGCCGCCACAATGTCAAAGGCCACTACGTTGATGGTGTGCAGTAGGTACTAATGCTATTTACAAACAGTCTACTTCGATGCCACTGCAATACACTCCTTCACGACACGCAACGCCTTTGCCCTGATTTGCGCCTGATTTGCTCGATCCGCGTGTATGACCTCGGCCGTGGCCAGGCACTGAATGATCCTCCCTCCGACCGATCCGGACCATTTTATACCGCGCTCGGGGTTCTGTAAGCCGCTTTCTCTCCCCCCAAACAACGCGCACACTGTACATAGCACGCTCGTCCACCGTCAGGACACACGAAACCCTCCTCTCTCTCTCTGTTGGTGTGTGTGTGTAAACCGGTCTCTTCGATTCACGCGTACCGGAAGGACGCGGACAGGCGAATACATACAGCAGCGAACACATACCGCGTGCGCATGTGTGCGCAAGAGCTTCCCCTCCTTTTTAAACCATCATCGCACGCACACAAACGAAAGCCAGAATGAAACGAAGGAAAAAAAAGGGAAAAGGTTCCGTGCGAAGGGATGTAAACACACCCCGCCTCGGTTGCCAAACCCCACTCCACCCTTCCTTGCCACGGTCGGTGACCGCTGCTCTTGGGTTGGCACGCGACTCCGGCTTGTACAAAGAGCCTCGAGCACGTGCGGCGTTGACGGCGTCCTTTTTCTCCCCGCTCTTTACGCTTCCTTGCACTTCCCCGCTGCCCGTGACGCGATTTTAAGCGTCGATTGCTTTTGCACAACCGGTCCAGCGGGCAACCAGGGGTGCAGTGTCCCCCTTCAGTGAATGGAGGAGAATTCGATCAGGTTTTATTTCTCTTCTTGCTTTTCTTTTTACGGCCAATTTTCCACCGAGCATAGGCGGCTCAGCATAATTCCTGGTGGTGATTCATGTCTCAACATACATTATACCAATTTTTATTCCGACGTGCATTAGGTGTCGGACGTGTGGAGGGCGCGTGTGTGTGTATGTGTCTGTAAGTTTCTCTTTCTTTTTTTTGTGTGTGCTGAGTTTGGTTTTTAATGTAATTTCGTCCTTAAAGATCTGCCAGCGGGAGGGATTTTTGGTCCCCCTGTAAACGGGGCGACGATCCTTCTCCCAGCCCAGCAATACGATCAAGTAGAATCGAAAGGGGATGGAGAACCACACCGTCACACCACGGGTCTGTTAATTATGATTGCCGACGTTGTTTTATTGTGTTCGTTTTGTCCTATGCATAAGCTGCAGCAAAGCGTGAAACTAGATGGAAATGAGTATGCGTACGTGAGCGCATTTTTATCAGCGCATTTCCATCGCGGGACCAGGCGGAAGCAGCGAAAGGAGATTGATTTTCCATACACTTTCCCCGCCTCGCTTCTGTCCTGTATGCTTTCCGGGGTTTGTGTCGCTATTTTTTTTGTTTTGTAACCTTTTCCTCCAATCCCTGTTTTACCGTCTTTCTCTGTATCTATTCCTGCCCAGCTGCACACCAGGGCCAGGGTTTGTGGCTCGTGCCGTAGAGTGGCGTGTGCGAGATGGTGAATTTTTCCGCATTATTGCTGCGTTTTTTTTTTAAATTATTAGCGCTGGCGTCGAGCCTGAGGTACCCTGATCGGAGCGAGGTGTGGCGGCTACAAACGGGAACACGATCCCTCAACATTGTCCTTTTTTTGCTTGGGGTGTTTGAGCTGCTGCTGCATTGGCTTTGCGTCAACCGTTAGGTTTGTAGCAAATATTGTGCAGCTGCCGAGCCGGGAGATGGACGAGACAGAAGAGGACGAAGACGAAGCACTCGGTTCGTTATTGATTTCGGTGCCAGAGATTGACATCCTGGCTGCAGGTAAAAATAAAAAAAGGTGGAAGCGATCTTTGACAAATGGCAAGATTCCGAAACTGTTGCCGGAACGATTCTCGAACGAACGGCAAGCAGCAACAACAGCAGATCATATGGTTCTGCCAGTGTCAATGAACTTTTTTTGTGTGTGCGTTCGTTTGGGTCTTTTTAAAGGAAAACGATGGGATTCCTATACCCAACGATGTATTGAACGGTTTCTACGGTATCACAAGTATCTTCAGAGCGTTCCCTCGCATCGAACGTTTCCCGTCAGCTGGTGACTGCGGCTGCTGATCGTATAAGACACAATCCAATGACAGACATCTTCGGAGCCACCTTCCGGTTGAGGGTGACAGATGCAAAATGCATCCTTGCTAACTCGAAATTGTTTTACACACCTTAAGCAAAACTATATTAATTTCCAGTTCCATCTCTTCTGCACGCTTACAAGCTACTGCATCGTCCAACGATCGAGCAGGATTGCGATGACACCTTACACAGCATTCCTAACCTTCCTCACTGAGCAGACAACAGACGGCACCTGTGCGAAGTGCTGTCTTGGCTCGACTTTGCAAGAGGGGTTAACCTATCACCAGGAAAAGCAAGACACTTGCTGCCACGGCGCTTTCGTCTTCGCTTCGAAAGGGTACGGGGACCCGTTTTATGATGTATGCCTTTTTTATCGCTCACATAAACACCGGTAGCTAAACCACCAGCCCGGTAATAGAAGCTCTCACCGTAAGCTCACCCTTTTTTCCCTACTCTAGTACTAGCGAGCGTCTTTAGCCCATTCATGTCGGGGAATGTTGCGAAGCCGACGACGACGACCTGTAAGGCACCGCGGTAGTTAAGGAAACACCCTAACTCCACCGTCTGGAAACGAAACGATGCGCAACCGATGGGATGAGAAGTCGATTGCGAGCCAAAGGGAAGGGGAGAGGGCTTTTCTTCCCGATTTTCCATGTTTTTCTTTCAAGTTCAGGGTCTTGTACAGGGAGGGAAGGTGTATACAAGAACAGGTAAAGTGGCTAAGGTGGGCTAATGCAATTAAAACTGTCGCTTGTCGTTTGCAAGCAAAGAATTAATTTAAATTAATTGTGTAATCCTCGTACCGAAGGTATTAGGTAGCATATGAAACATACAAAAGTGGCTGAAGGACTTACTGAGAAGTTATGGTTGCGCTTTTTTCGTTGCTGTTGTAATTCACTACAGCGCAATGAACGCTGGTGTGCTCGCTGAACCAAGCCACCTAGTTCCTAGGTTGTTTATCATATTCCGTTCTATCGGCAGCAAATAAGATAATCATAATACAATCTACCTTACTGGGGTGGTTTGTTTTGCGATGGGGCCACCAAAGGGGAGACAGCAAACCAGTCCTATTGACAATATGTCACGGTGCCACACACACACACACAAGCAAGTATCGTTCTGGTCGTGTGCATTTCGTTACGTGCTAGTTATTTATTTATGCCATTAATCTACAGCAAAACCGCGCGCACGTGGACAGGGGTGGTGGAAAGCATTCTCGGGCACACAGGAAGGGCAAATTAAAATAAATAAAAAAATGATATGCGCTAGATATACACACACGCCACCCCGTACCACGCCAGCACCGCATACCAACGGTGCTGCAGAGTGTGACAAACGCGACAAGCGTGGCCACGAGCCGCGTGTATCATGTTTTTGTGTTTGGTGTTTGGAATAGTCCTGCAGGGCATAAATTATGCTACACGAGCGCTGCTGCACACCCTTAGCCGGACCGAGAGTCTTATCTCACCTGGACAGATGCAACGTCTGTGTGCGTGCGTGTGTGTGTGTGTGTATGCAAGCTAATATGGTGCATAAATATGTTTCGGTGTCGATTTGCTTGGCCTGCCATGCTGCACACCGCGAGGACATTTAAAGTACGCTTTCTACCTCTAACGGTGCGCAAATCACTCCATTCGTAGCTGATAATGCAGCTCTCCGTTGTATATGATTTTCCTCCCATTTTGACCCCTTTCTGTTCGTGAGCGAGATGTTTTCCCTCCCTACTGAAAGAGATTGTGTTCACAATTCCCTTTAATGCATCCTTTCCCTTGCAAGGGAAAGCTAGTTACACCGGAATCCATTCTGCTACTCGTTGCTTAGTCCGTACAGCATCGATGGTATGCAAGCGAGCAGTTGCACAGAGGCGAGATTTCGTTTGCCAGCAACAAATGCTGCTCACAGCCCCGCGTAGTAGAGCCAGCGTAGTAATTGCAGCGATCCTTTCGCTATGTTCGGTGTGTTTGTGTTTGTGCTTTAGCCGCTGCTCTAGCCCATCGCCCGTACCGCTTATCGAATTGTCCTGCCGGCTGCCAGGAGGAGGAAAGAAAAACTCCCTTCCCTGTGCTGTTGTTTTCCACTTCGTGAGACTCCGCGCGTGAAGGTTAGGCATTTTTGTACGGCGTTTTTTCGTACTTCTTTTCGTCCTATGCTGCTGCTGTTTAAATGCTTTTGTGCTGCGCTGCGCTGCTTATTTCCCCTTTCGGGTACGTTCTGCGGGAGGGACACGATTGCCAGCGACTGGCTTTGGTGGAGGGTGGGTTTACTGGATGGATTATGTTTGCCCAGCGGTATTCGGTATAGTTGCTGGAGTTTTGCGTTGCATTACCCTCCACGGACTAAGACCAACGAGACCAACGAGGAGGCTGGGTGGGGATGATGCGTCGGCGGTGGCGGCGGCGATGATGCATGCTCTGCTCGGAGCGTTGATTGACAGATCCAATGCAAGTAGAATTATGGACATAATTAAACGGCACAGCGCGGAATGGAATGGGAAGCGAATGCAAATGAGGTTTGAGTAATGTGATTTGGTGCTGGCAAGGGTTACCGAGCGAAAGGGGTTGAGTGATGACGACGTTGTGAGAGCATTTAGCTTAGTGAGAAGCAATATTATTGTAACCGGAATTTATATCAAGCGTTATTTTACTTCATTCGAAAAATAGTAAATTACTTTGTAGCTTTGACTTTTCTTGGATGTGGACAATCAAATAATAAGCAAAATCAATCAATCATTTCCCTTCAATCTATCTCGCTTTTCGGGGCTTTGCAGCGAGAAGGATCATGTCAAGATAAGTATCAAATTATGCACTCAACGCGAAGGCTTATCGCAAGCGTTGCAGGCGTGTGTGAGCATATTGGTTCGAAGGAAGAGATTGAATTACTAACACCGGCCCAAAACGGGGCAAGCTGTCAACATGAGAGGTTGTGAGATTAGACCAACCTCTCATTTGTCGCTTCTTACCAAGCACAGTAAGAACAGTACGACAACAGCGAATGAACTATTCTCTATTTCGCTTTCTTTTGGAGTAAATCCCCTATGACTCATCGCAAATACCGAAAAGGTCTAAAAATAACGCCATGCCACACGCTCCAATGCAAAGGCGAAGCGTTTGACAACTTGTTGCACTGTTGCATGCTACCAACCTGTTACTGTTATGTACTGGATGCCCACCAGCACACCAACGACGCGACACGAGCTGGAGCAAAAAACATGCCACCCAACCGATTGCCTCCCGCCGGAACGTATGACCGCGCATGAGTCGGAGAGGCCCGGCTCGGGCCCGAGCCATGATTAGTCATCCACTTGGCAGCAACGGTTGCGGCATCTCGGGCTATGACTCACGGTGCGAGCCCACGAATGAGTCTACGGGAATTGGCGAACAGGCGCGGCAAGCAAAATTTAAAAATAGCTAAACCAAACCATTCATCCACGAGGCGCCTCCATCGCCGCCGCTGATGAGTAACCGGATGGAATTGAGCGTGTCATTCTTCTGCCCTGCCGAGTGTTCAGGTTGCTCATTCCCTTTTTTTGTCATTTTACAACAGCACAAATGTTTTGAATGATGCAAAGTATTAATTTTAATTAAACGCCAAAACACCGGCGTTGTGTGCGTTAGCGGCGTTTGTGCCGCTCAAAATCTCTACCCTTTGTGCCATCCCATCCCAAAAATGATGTGCCACAACGCTACCAAACAAGAATGGATTTTCCAAAGACAACGAGGAAAAGGAACAAAAAGGACAAAGGGAAAAACGGTCCATATCCCAGCCCAGGGCCCAGCACTCTTAAGCCACTCCTCCATCCCCCTTTCGAGCCGCTAGAACACACTTCTTATTCAATTAGGATCGAAGGAAGCGAATAAATGGGTTTCAAGTTGTGACGAAAACTCATCTTCGTCCAGCGTTACTTCGTTACTGTTTCTCGGGGATTTCGATTTGGGGTGGAACGGAATTCCCTCGACCGTGTGCAGCGGCATAACGCCGCATTTGTCACTGTCGGGTGCGGCGGTACACCCACCCAGCATTTGTGTGTTGGAAGTTTAGAGAGAAACGCATCCCTTCCTTTTTCGAAGCGGTCGGTTTTTTTTTTTTGGAAGCAGACGGGCTGACGGGAGCGTTCTAGGCTGCTATCGAGTTTACTAGAATTGCGTTGCGTTTCGGGACTGCACGGCAATTGTAATTAAGATTGCGGGGTGTGCACGATAAATATTCATTCGATGTCAACGGTACGCGAGCCATCCAGCAGGAAGACTCGCGTGAGAAAGGACTCTCGCTCTCGAGCAAGGCGCGCGTAGGGGATGATGATGACTCTCCAGATGCTGCTACGGTAGTGTGGCTTAGAAGGCTACCAAATACTGTCTGAACATTGGTGACAGGGCAGAGCGGATACTCCAATTCAGCGTTTCAGGACCGAAGGAGGAGGCGAAGGATTTTCGGTAAACGATGTGCGATATCACGTGTCCATACGCAACACATCATTCCACCCTACGCGTGTGGAACACGTCTGTTAGGGCGCAATTATTTGTTTGCATTTCGATATATCCGAGAAGCGTTTTGCTTCTATTTAGTTCTACCTTTTTTCTAGGGGAACACTATGCTATGAACATGGCTTCTGGAGAAAGGCGAATCGTCACACTAACTATCTTGACAAGCCGGCCGGATTGAACCGACACGTGCTTCGAACCACGCAATTCCGCAATGGTGAAAACGGGAAGCTTTGGGCACTAATTGGAAGTGAGGATTTTGGTCTACACTTGGAACAGTTTCAGCCTATGAAGGGTGTGTGCGATCTGTTCTTAATGTGTGTAAACTGTTGATAGGCTTTTAAGCATAGCATTTAGACAAACGGACAGCAAGTGATTTCAAAATGTACTGAAGCGGAAGCGATTAATGTTAGTGCGTAGTTCTCACCGTTACACAAAAAATTTAGAGAAATGTGTTACATGCAGGCACATTTAAGTAAACCCCCTCCAAAGCACTTAATCGGCTAGACTAGATGTCCGTTATCTAAAATGCACATTATAATCAAACAGTTGCAGTTTTCTTAAGCACTCCCAGCAATTCTCAGCCCCTCTGCTCTCAGCACGGAGGAAAACACAGCGGGTCGAACCGAACGCTCGGTGCGGGATAAGAAGATTAATCAGTGCTGCGGCCACCACGGACACGCAGAGTAAATTTGCACACCATGCATAATACACCTTTTATTCCCTTTTGCGTTCTAATCCCCATTTCTTTATTGTGCTGCTACACACTCCTTTTTTCCTGCTTCAGCTTGAACAAATGGTTTCTCAAGTGTCGGACATTGAAATAGGTAATTAGCAGCCGCGAACAAAATGCCAACGGGCAAATGGGGAGAGGGTTTGCAAATGATATTGTGTCTGGTGACTGGTGACTGGTGCTGCAACCGATATTGCTATTCAGTTTCAGTTTGAAGTAGTCCTTTTTAGTTTTTTCTTGTGGCACACACAGATCTTAAGGAATGATATCACACTTCAGGCGGCGTAGAACACAATGGGAAAAGTAGTTTTAGTTAAAAGGTTTCGTTTTCTCCTGCTGTTACGTTGCCGGGAACAGCGGAGCCAGCGGGTTCGAAAGGAGCTGTTTTTGCGGTGGGAAACAAGGAACATAGAACGTTTGAAGAAATTATGCGGGACCGTGCTGGCTGAAGACCGTGCCGTGAGAAACTTGTTACAGTTCCTGTTCAAGAAGTTGTATGATTAGGAACGTGTTTACCTTTGTACCTGTGTGAAGCGTTTATGAAGTAATGAAACAATGCAACAATCATTTCCCTATTTTGCGCGCCTGGCTGTTTTCTTGTTCTCACTCAAATAGCAACACACTTTATCGTTGCGGGCAAATTGCTTAAAAGAACCACAAAAGACCATAAATCCCCTTCACTCTTTACACACATGGTAACAAATCGCGTCCATTTCCCCTCTCCGTACAACCGGGCAAAAGGAAACTATTATTACTTCATTGCCTTGTCTAATTACAGCCCAGGCGCGTAGCCGACCCGATCGGTTGCGTGAAAAATCTCCATCACCCTTCCCCGGGGGTGCTCTTCTTAACACGCCTTAAGTCTGCGGTAAATGGGTCGATTGCGAGCAAGCCTTCCTCAACCGTAACGCAACGGGAGGCGTAAGACATTAGGCACAACTGTACGTATATAGGGGTCCTCAGTGCCATCTTGAGTGTGCGCCCCCTTTTTTCTCTTTTCTTAAGAGCATTCCGTCCCCTGAAGCGATCCTTGCGCCCTCGTAAAAAGGGGGTAATAAGCTGGCCAGCAACGGGGATATAGAAAATAGAGAAGAAATTGAAAACAACTCAAGTGGCCATCAAGTGGTCCATTTTCATTCACATTCTATTTCGTTTGTAGTTCCCCAGTTAGTGATCTCCCAATCTTTAACACCCGGCGGCGGTGGCGGTGGCTGCTGCTGGTACGAATAGGCAGAAGGAAGTAATTATCATCCCGCGGCCGGCCGGGTTCCAATACACCACATGCAGCGTGACGAAGCAAAGGACATTACCATCGGCCACGAACAAAACAAGGGGCGTTTTTGGACGTTTCTTGGCCATCTGATCGATATCGCACTTTTGCTTCCCTTTAGTCAAGATCTTTGGATCTTTCGGAACCGCTGGTATCGGTTTCAAATTACACCATTCTCAAAAACCGCCCCAAAACCGGTCGAGAGAGAAAAAATTGGGAAATTTGGACCATTTGTCCCGTGGAGAGCAGGCACTGCTCTGCGGGGCGCTAACTGCAGAAGGATTCCAATACCGCGCACGGAAAACCCGCATATCACGACGGCACACACTTCAAATGCAAAGGAGAGAGGCAAAGTTTAAGCCACACTACTACTTTGTTTCCTGTTCTTACTGTTTCGTGAGCCGAAAGATCGTGATCAAGCACACGTAAAAATCCCCCGGAACATGATGGTATGGCCCGTTCTTTGTTACAGTTCGGGCAACTTCTACTTAAGCATGTACACAGCCGGATGAAGCAGAGTGCCCTGGATGTGGCAAATAAAAAAAAAGGTAACAGAGCGACGTACGAAGAAAGTCTCACGAATCAGTTCCGGAATGTGGCCTGAATGGCCATCCTGTTTCCTGTGCCGGTTGCCGGCCTAATTCCGGTACAAATAATACCCCACCCGTACTACGGATTCTGTACCGAAATATGCTGGCATTTTGTTGTGTCATTCCACCGGACGCTGGACAAAGGCGGGTGTCTGCGCCCGTATGGTTTGCTCGTTTGGCGTATGCAAAAAAAGCCGAATCCTAAGGGATCGGATGAGTCGATGAAGAGCGATGAAAAGGTGACTGACTGACTGACTGGTACAGGAGTTATTGGATGGAAGAGTGTGTTTTGATGCAGATGTGTTTAAAAGACCCGCATTTATCGGATGGAACTTGCTGAAGTCTTACTATATAGTATTTTCAGAAACAAATACCAAACAACTGCATTACTATAATGAAATTCTTATCAATTTCATGCTCATCATATGGAATTGGGATAAAAAAAACCTCATTGCTCTCAATGCGATTGTCCAGTTAACAAAAAAGGGGGATCTTGTCTGTACTCTGGTCCACACTCATCGTTAGCAGCTGCCGGGAACGGGAAATAAAAAGAACTCTATTACCCATTTTTGTTTCGCCCGATCTCATTCTCGCACCTTCGATAGACCCTCTTCACCGATCCTCCCCCATTGCACACCGCCAAACGGTGCGCAAGGTGAGAGGTAATTTAAATGTTCGGTTTTTTTGTGGTTCATCAAACATTACACGCCACTTTCGCCGGGCCAGATGAGTTCCGTATCGTTTTTCATCATCGCACACAAACCTCGAGCCAGAGACCAGAGCCAGAATCGTCGTACGGTCGCTGTAAAAGCGACGAACCCCCCCTAAAAAAACCAATAGGAAAACGGTACTGTAGGAACCGTTTTTTTGTTGGGTAAAACACATCATCCCTCTATCTTGCAGTGGGGAATCTCGTGGGTGTTTAATAATCGATTAATAATTCTTACGGATGTTTGTGTGTGTGTGCTAGCTTGCAGCTTGCGTTCCACACTGTTTGTGGGTGCGCGCCTCTTGCGAGTGTTTTGTATCCTCTCCCGTAATGGGAAGTGGCACTGGCAACAAACAACATCCTTCCACGCGTGGTGATAGAGCAGTTTCAATGTGCCCCGTTGCAGTGGACAAATACGGTGGCAGATGAACTGATCGAACACTAACACTGGCTCCGAACTAACCGAAACGAATTTAAAAACCCACCGAAAGAGACTGGTGGAATACACACACGCAGTGTGTTTGGAGTAATTTAATATCTTTTTTTCGTCATGTCCTTTCCTTGTTTTCATTCGCTCTCCGCTCTCCATACCTTAACAGGGTACCCAGGGCTACACAGTTTCGATACCGATATCGGACACTGGGGGCGGCCAATAGAGGCGACAGCAAGGAAATGCTCGTAGCTCGATGCACGATTGCCGCAGCTGGAACGATCGACCGAGCGTGGGGTGCGGTTGTGGACGACGGTTCCGTTCGGCGTTTTCCTGTCCCACCGGTTTGCCCTAATGGATTTCCGGCCGCTGAGAGGATGATGACCCCCGCTTGGCCGATACATACATACGCGATCGTTTTTAATTAGGAGATAATTTAGAAGGGGTATTATGAGGGACAGAAACCTTTTTATTATGATTTATTTTGAAGTGTGAAATGTTATTTTTGTAATTTAATTAAAGTTTAAGTAATATTTTCATTGCGTTTCATTAAAGGACTTGTATTTTTTTATTCAGAAAGAACGGCTTCGGCCGTATTGCTTAGAAGGAATTGTATAGAAATAAATAAATAAATAATATAAACTATTAGATAATTTATTGAAACTAAATAACTAAAGAAATTGTATTGAAATAAATAAGCAATATAAACTATTAGATAATTCTTTCCTTCGCGTAACCCTTAAACATTCATTATGTTATTTTAATGTAATAAATCAAATAAGCTGTGTATGTGCATAACCTTCTCTGCTCTGCGGCGATTTCATGATTCAGTAACATTTCTTCGAATGCATGGTTCGAACTTTACAATGAACTTGTTACAAACATCAAGATACATGCTTCGCTCAATCGTAAGTGCATCGTCCTGCAATGCCTCTTCTTCCACACCACCATCCACCACCACCCGCGATGCAACAAACAAAATAGGGGCGAGAATCATTACAAGTGGTCAAGTGCATTTGTTGTGTGACTACCAGTTGGCATAGTAGCCGCCTGACTGTCCATATCCCAAATGTGCTGCTCGTCCGGTGGAGTGCCGCTGAGGTACAGCGACGAACCTCAGTTCTCAGTTGCCAACATGCAATCATTACACACACACACACACATACACATATACAAAAAACGGTAAAGCCACCAAAAACACCTCGAAAGGATACACGGAAAAGCATACGGAGAAATGGCGTGACCAGTAGCAAACACCGTCCACCGCCCTCTCCTGATTTCCTTCCAGCTCACACTCACGGCAATGGTCCCACTATTAGGATTGGCACAGCGTACTTGTGCCTTTATTGCTCTTGCCCCCGATGGGGTGCGAACTGCTGTTCCGGCGAATGAGGGAAACTAGGAACAACCCTCGCCACCCTCGATCCGGAAATATGCTGCGAACTTGACCATACGGAGAGGTTAGACAAGGGCTTGGAATAGCGCTACACTTCCTGTTCCCAGTGCCCCCCAGGACACGATGCACTGCTAGGCTCTCGCAGTAGGGAACACGAAATTGATAAACTGGTCATTGCAAAACAGGGAAAGGGGAGCGAACCGTACACTGGTGGGGTGGGGAACTTCCACACTCAATCGAAGGGAAGCCCCTAATTACGGTGTTTGCGGTGGTACTGGCAGGTACAATTTGAACCCTTTCAGCAAGCGCTTGCATACATGAGCAGCGAGTGTCTAGTCGGGTTGTCGCCAAATAGTGTGCAAGTGTGGAGCAAACCAATCATAATGGCCTGCACGTCATAGACTTATGTTGGGGTCCATTATGTGGCATAATGCATTTTTCATTATACACAACTAAACAGGAATGGCTGAAATGACGAAAAGCATACAAAAAAATCTTTATAAAAAAGAACCATAATAAAAATGCTTGTCCTACCGCGTTTCTATCGCTTCTATCGGTACGTCAAGCCAGCGCTGCACACTGTAGCTATTTACCTAGATTCCGTAGAATAGCTCCATGCACAACCTAAAACCCACCGGGATCTAGTTTCGAGGGCAATGGCATTGACCAGTTGAACACTCTTCTAGCGCGGATTAAGTTGACTGACCCAGCCCAGTGTAGGGCGCGATGAATGTTTGAACGGTTTTCCCTTTACTCCCGGCCCCCGGTTAGTTAACACCGTGGGAGAGCGAACCGTCGAACTGTGCTAGGATTACGGCGAGCAACAGGGAAAGGGGCGAACCTCCAACAGCAGGGGACCGGGTGGTGGAACCGGAAAAATATTTTTTTTCTTTTTTTTTTTAAACGACTCAAAACAATGCCTCAATCCATGTTGTATGGGAAAGGGGAGGCCCATGCATCATTGGAAGCGGAATGGAATAATCGATTTCCAGTAGCAGCAGTGGCATCGCATCGTGTTTGCACCGTTTCTGTTTGTACGGAAGCCCTTCAGAGGAGTCCCCTCTTAGGCTTTTTTCCACATGAAGAAGTGCATTCCGACTGCAGCGTGGGAGAGAGCAACTCATCGTTGTCGGTGCGTATGACGAATACCCAAATGAAGTAGCGTTCCGAATCGGAGGGGTTCGAAATATTGATCCGGGAATTCGATGCGAGGATGCTTTAACAGGACAAGAGCGCTACAGTCCGGCAGCAACAAGCTGGTCCTGGGGCAAGGGTGTAATAAATACTACAGGACGCACGGTACATCATAACCTTCCATCTACGTTACAAGCATCTTTTCTCTCTCGGATTTAGATATATCATTACGGGCGGTATCGATGTGACGCAAAACGTTTCGCCATTCGCCAATCGGTCGCAATCCATCGCTTCCGTACGATCAAAAGCCGTCCCATGGGAAGGTGCGCGCAGCGTCTTGCCAGTTTTATCAGGCCCTCATTTGGCACAACACAAAAGCTTGATTTGCATTTTGTGCAGCTCCCGCTGTTAAATCCTCCAGATCACCTTCATCCCCGTGTACTGGTTATCTGATCGGCGTAACGGAAGAATCCCGAGGGACGGCGAGACAAGATAATCTGTTGCTGAGGTTTTTAATTACAGTCGCTCCCCGCTTCTTCCGTCATTGAAATCTTTTCCCCAATTGGATAGCGCAATGGTGGAGATGCTGCGAAGTGGATTGCACGTTCATGGCGTTTTAATTTCCATGATAATTTACTGCAGCCGATAATTCATCCTCGCGCCCAAAACCTGGGGGGAGGCGTTTCACGTACGGCAGTCGCGGGTGTTGCAACGAAAACAAGTTCGCTATTTGCGGGCCGCTGTTTGTCTAACGACGGTTGGCAATACAATAACAGACTGGTTTTACGATGAACCGGCTCGGCTAGTGCGGCGTGTGCTAGTATTTTTCTACGGCATACGCACTTCCATTAGGTTGCGCAAATCTATTTGTCAATGTTGACATTTGTGAATTTTTGACAACCCTGCGCCAAACAAAACGACGTCTATCGTCGATGGCGAGAAGATCAAAGGACTGCGTAACACAGCAGGCGACGAACGGTGGGGTATGGGTGAACCGGAATGAATCGACGGATGATACAATGTTGTTAGTCGCAGGAAAGGCGATAGATAAACGGCACTTCCTCAATGCCTCCTACCCGATGTGTAGAACTTTATGTTTCTATCTTACTTTTATCCACCCTTAATAACTACCGCCATTTTTAAAGGACTCACCCGTCCCTAGTTAGGGGTGCATTGTTTTGGTGGGTCGATTTTTTCTTTCTTCTTCGTCTGCATGCTCACTCAGTCGGGTGTTTTTTTCACCCCGTGTCTCCGCCTCAGGTTACCATCCCATCGTTTTGTATTTGACCATCTGCTTCGGTGGTTTTTGGGTTCGGTATCGGTCACCGCACGCACCGAGCACATGAACAGAGGGAGAGAGAGAGAGAATCCAAGCAAATCCTGCACCGCGCGCTGCTGGGGTGTTAGCTAGTGGTGCCAAATCCGGTGGAAGTGAACATGCCCGACAGCGATTGCCACAAGCACAAGCACGAAGCTATGCATATGGAAGCCCCGGGTGAAGGAACCGATGGCACAAAGCAGGCCGCCCGGGGAAGGTTGATGATGATGTATTACACAGACAATCGAGCCCCGAGGGCTGACCCTTTTGCCTGCGTTTCATTCACACCGCTCAGAGCGGGCAGCAACAATATGATGAATTGTGCGTGTTGTCTGTTAGTTGAAAGCCCTAACCCATTGACGGTTCAATAGATTTACAGCCGTCTAATGAATGGGGAAAATTCAATCCGTTCAGTGGTGGGATTATTGAAATTTTAGCATAATTAAATTTTAGCACAACAGCATCCAAAAGCGAATGATTTATTTGGCACCTTAAGTAAGCTGTTTCGAAACTGTTTTATTATAAACAGCCCTTTACGCCCCTTAGCGCCATCCAGTGTTGCTAAGCTGCTCTTAAAACAACGACGAAGCTAGTACGTGTACGATCAGGGCCACGGCTGGACAAGGATGATTTATGATAGAGTTTCACCAATCCACCCCTGCTCTACAATCCATTCCCGGGCAAGGATGCAATCAACCAATAATGAGATGAAACTATCCATTCTTCATCTCCATTCCGTTAGAAGATTTCGAAAATAAATAACCATTTCTCACGCGATCGTTCTCACGGAACACGGACGGTGAAAATATCTATATCACCGTACTGCGAAAGGTGATGCGCCTCCCCGCTCCAAACGCTTTTGTGTGCGGGGAATGTGGGCCACAGCGCAACACACATTTCCCCGGACAACACTGCTATCGATTTACACACCACCCTCGCATGGTGTGGTGAAAAAGAAAGAATATTCAATGCGACCATTTCTTCCGGCTTGGGAAGTACAAATGCCACCGCTTCCGTGACAAACACCGAGACAGAATGAGGATGAGGCCCGCCAGTTGAAGGTCACCGGGAAATTAGCAGCCTAGCGCACACACACACACACGGGTGAAAACAAGGGTGAAAAACTTCCGCCCGAACATCGAGAACTGCACAAACGAAACCCAGACCCCGGGAAACAAAACGGAAACGAAACCGATGTTCCAAGAATCGAAGGGGTGTCGGAAAGATAAATTTGAATTTTTGCTCAGTGCCGCACGGACGGAGTGCTTCGTAGTGCTTCCCTGCCTGTCACTGTCGCTCAGTGGGGAGAGGAGGTGAGAAGGTGGTGTCCTTTTTGTTGCCAAACTCGTCTATCAAATAATGCAGTGAAGGTTTTTAAACAAACTCATCACCCATTACAAACGCTGCCTAGAGATTGGGGGGCGGGTGGCGTTACACGGACAGTGACAGACAGTGTGAAAAATGGCCAAGATTTGTCTGTCAAGGACATACTGGGTTTGACGGAGTCGCTGGGACGAATGAGGTGTAGAGTTTGAAATACATTTTGCTGTCAAACAACGGGATTATGCCGGGAAATGCACGTAAGCGAAGGAAGCGAATTCAGTTACTATAATACTATCCCCAATATGATTAAGCACACTTTGCGCCTACAAGTATGCAATTGTTGACATTTTAGCTTTAAAAGCAGTCGTTTTATGGCTTCTTAAGCATTTTAATTGCTTACGTGCCGTTGCAGCGGAGCAATTGATTTCAATCCCAAAATGAATACTCAAAAACATTCTATTCCAGCGCCATAGGATTCTAAGCGAGATTTAAAAATCTTCCCCGTCATCTCTTTTGCAGAGGCGAAACCACTGGCAACCACAAACAATCTTCCCACACACGCTTTACCGTGCCTTCCATCGTTACCGGGTGCCAAGGATTGTTGTAGTAGTACGTGACGTGGCGTTACTGCCAACAACCAACAACACAAACTACAACGGTGAGGAAACGAATTATACATTCCCGTTTCCACTGTTCAGGTGGGGTGATGGTGAAGGTTTCCCTCGCTAGTATTTCTTTCGATTTGGGTAGGCAGCGCATTTTCCACAAACAAGGCGAAAGAGAGGGAAAAGATATAGAAAGAGATAGATAAAGAGAGAGAGAGAGAGAGAGAGAGAGAGATAGAGAGAAAGAGAGAAGAGAAAAACGAAACAAGATCTCGCATTCGTCGCGGGAAAGAAATCATCGCGTAGTGTTATTTGCTTTTCAGCGTTTTCTTGTGCCCTTCATCCTGCGCTGTACTACTACAGGGCTGCTACACACCCCCGGTTAGGGCTAGTGTAATGTCACGTAGACCAAGCGCTAGCGTCATCGTAATCATCATCCCCCTTACACTCCTTGTTTTGTGTGCGTTGCACTGTATGTCGAGTTCGAACGCGAAAGTATTCCACTAACAAACAACTTCGGTGGGCGAACATAACCAACCAACCACCAAAAAAAAAGAACTTATTTCATTCAACTCCCCCTTCATTCACTGACCGGGTGTGTGTGTGTGTGTGTGTGTGTGTGTGTGTGTGTGGAAGTTTTCAGTTCCTTTGCATACACGCCAATACACGGCCGGCAATTATTCCGCATTTTCCCCCTTGGAGGGACACTCCTCGTGCGGTGCGATTACTTTACGACCCACCAAGGTTTTTAGGCAACGAATATCATCCCAACAATCGCACCGGGGAAAAACAACGGGATGGATCCGGGATAGTAGAGAGTGCGCTTGGTGGTAGTGGTGAAAATTCCATTAGCAACGGAGAGAAGCAGAAGAAGAAAAAACACACTCTAGAGCACTTCTAGCGTGTGTGTGTGTGCCTGCCAAGGGTGCTCGCACACTATTCAGCGCCGTGGTCTGTTCACCCCGAGCCGTGCATCATCCCACAACCCTGCTACGATTGAAGCATATTTGTCGCCGTGGTTCGTGGTGTTCGAAACCAGTCGCTGCTGTTGTTGCTGCTAGTGATGATCAAAAAATCACTACAAACAACTGTACGGAAGTCGGACAGGCAAGCGGAATGGTGCTAGTGATGCAACTTGATGTACACGTGTGTGCTGCAGGGGGGAGGTAGTGGTGGAAGGATGTAGTTGTGCGTTGCGTTACGTTATAAAAATTCTAAACTGCAAAAGGGGGATGAGAATTATAAAAACCCACCCCTGCTGAAAAGTTACAGCGTTGCGTTTTTCATTCCTTCTTCCTCTTCTTCTTCTTCCTCTTCATCGCTCGTTTCGTTCCGGACGCTACAATTAAGGAACATGGGTGATAGGCAAGGCGCCTTTGTGTGTTGGAAAATCTGTTCCCCGTTTTTAATGTGGTTCGTTTTAGTTTGCTGCGCTAGTTTCATCACGCCTGAAATTTATTTATGATTTCGTCACCGAAATGTTCAATCAATATATAGTAGGCAAAATTTTCATAAGCTGGTTCAAGCTCGACTTCAGGGATTTCCTCATGAAGATCCAAATTATGTGTATTTTAGTTATAATTTAGCATTCCTTGTTGAGTAGCACACATATTCAAGCTATTTATAGGACAACATTACATAGCAAGATACAACTCTTATCAAAGTAATACTCCAGTTAATACTCAATAATACTACAGTGCCAGTACAGGGGTGGTCAAGTCGAAAGACTCAATAACATGTCTGTCATGGGTTCAAGCTTATAATGGACCGTCTCCCTGTAGCAAGGATTGAATTGTCGGCGTGGTAATTAATTAAGTCTCGAAAGTCTGTAAAGGCCGGCATGTAGGAGGTTACGCCAAATAGAAGAATTAAAGTGCCAATTTCTAGAAATTACAAGAACTAGTCACCTAACACCGTTCACAGTAATTTTGAACTCAAACTCCAAATAGCGCAATGGAATTCCGAATTAAGATTTACAAACTTTCAACGTTTTTTTGGTTTATTTGTATAATTTTTGGGCTCGTCTCACGATTTATTCATCGTATCCTATAGATTTATAGTTCGTTCTCACGATTTATTGGTATCGTTTGATGGGACATCAATACAATTGAACCGAAATACTCTGGGTAATCCCAAAAAATCGTGGCAACACACCAACAAAATATCGGAAGCAACCAAAAATTTTTGGGACAGAACCAAAAAACTTTTGGAAATCCTGTATTGTGCAAAGCAAAGGAAAATAATACTTGTGACCTTTATAAATTCTTGCCAATACTGTCTAACTGCCAAACTATCCAAGTGAAGATTAAGAAAATGAATATGATGTGGAACACGGCGTCATTAGAATTGATGTTGAGGTTGTTTTAAATGTAAGACTACATAATTTACAGAAAAGATATAAATCATAGTTTTAGTTATTGCCATACATATAAAAACCAAAATAAGATTATATTAAGTTGAGAGAGGAATTCACAGTTGTTCAAACCATTTTTCCTCGTTATGACTCTCTGATGGTTGAAATTTGAGTGCCAGCTAACGACCCTAAACCAAGCTAAACAAAAAAAGGGCCCCATTCTCCAAAGCCCACGCACAAAATGTGCGACTTTTTTATGTCCTCACTCGCTGATACGCCCATCACACTATTTTTCTGGCGCCTTCCACAAAATTCAGGGGCTGCCAAGGTGATCCTGTCGCATGAATGTGTGTATGTGTGTGTGTGTGTGTTGGGGCAGGTGTGTGAGTGCGCTTACACCGGACGGACACCCTCGATGCCAACAATGATAACAAACCTTCGAAACTGCTCCCCTCCCCATCAAACACTAGCAAGGGAAAGTAACGCAGTCACACTTACCGCAACCCTTCTTCACGTGGAGCAGCAGGAAAATACATCACCCGCAAATAGAAGGGGTCCTCGCATGATCATGTATAAAGTTGTTCCACGAAGAAACAGCACAAGGTAAGTAGGTGTGTGTGTGTGTGTGTCTGTTTTGTTTTGTCCTTTGGTTGGTGTGTTACCAGGAAATTGAACGGAGCCACCGCACACCACCCAGAGCCCCGTTTCGCTCGATTAATTTTCTTCGGACCTTCTCTCGGTGTTGGGCTCCCGAAACAAGGGTACCGTCATTTCCTTTCCGACCGCGACTAATTGGGCAAGGGTTTTTTTGCTGCTGCATGCATTTAGCTGTGTCCGTCCGTGGTGGTGTGCATTGCTGAGTGCTGGGGTATGTAGGGACATAGTTTTTCCGCTCCCCTGTGTGTTTAGTGTTTATAAACAAATAAATTAATGCACTCACAACACTCAGTGCGTCGGTGAGTGATTCAGCGAGCAAAATTGCACTAACCTAAAGGCAATTTAGCCACAGCTCCACTTTATATTAGGAAAGCAATTTTAAAACACATTCCACAAAACAGTACTTAGTACGGATAGTCTCATCCTACAGTAACAGTGCGGGGCAGACACTTTAATCAGCAAATGAAAATACCTTGTCACACAGATCGATCAATCAGCCACAGACCAGACACTGCCACACACACACTTCACCGGATTTGGATTTCGTTTCATTAGTTTGATTGACATCGAAATTTATGCACCATCACGTAGAAACATTCCAGCAAACCCCAGACACACGCCGAGGGATGTGCGCCAATCCTGTCCAGCAGTGTCCTGTTTCTGTTTCTGTTCTCTCCAATAAAACACATCTTGCCAGTACCTCTCCATCTGGAACGAATCTTGCTCTCCGCTTGGACGGGCAGGTTGTCTTCATTTAAATAAACGAAAGAAAATATTTCTCATCTTTCCCAATTGCTTTCACCTCGATTACTCCACACCGGGTGAATTGTCTACCACTGGTGTAATGGGATGTGCAGGATCATCCACCCGATCCTGCTGGTCCGATGAATCATCAATCTAGAAGACAACAGTACCCAAACGACGAAGCAGGATATGATTAATACGGCAATACAACGATTGGAAGGGAGACAACAGAAGAAGGGTTTATGTTTTGCAGACGCTTCTGGGCTCTAAAAACCCCGTTAAGGGCGCACACCTAGTACTGCCCACCCTATTAGGGTGTTCTCCCACGGGGGAAGCACCTTTCACTGGCTGGACACGCGGTTGGCTGTTTAAAGGCATTTTGTGGTCCTCCAGTTCTTGTCGTCGTTGTTCGGAAGCCTTAGTCTGGGATGGTGGTTGCGTGTGGCGACAGTGTCACTATTTGCTGGTGAAATGGACAGGAATTCTAACACACTCACAGGCGCAGGTTTGCATGGCGTGACTCAGAAGTTAGTGGTTTAGTTTTTTGTAGCGTTGTTGTACCGTCACATCCGAGTCTCACCGATAATAATGACCTGTTTTGAATGAGCATTACAAGTTAGCCATTTGGATGATGAATTTTGGCGAAATAATTAGAATACGCCTTGGGGAACAGGATTCCGCTTGCGAAGAGAATGGTCACATTTAATTGTAGCTCCAGGACGTAGCAATTTTCAACTCCTGTAGGAATTGCAGAACGAGCGAATGAATTAGAAAGCAAATAATTAGATTGCTCTAACAAGCTGTTACAGAACTTGCTTCTTTTGGGTACAGAAAAACAAACAAAAAAAGTATACAATTAGTACGCAACACCACATCTCTTCCAATGCCCACAGTTCAAGCTGTGCCGTCATCTGCGGGATGCCGCAACGCCGGCTTTGTATCGGCATTCAGGCGCATCCATAAAACTCCCAATAGCCGAAGAAAAGAACACTTCACCTTTGGAAGGAATCTTCGCTTGTGTAGCGCGCCTTCCACATGTTCCAGGATTTTCTCTATCCCTTCAAAGCCCGAATCGGTCGATCTCAATCTTCCTAGACACATAAGGTAAGAGGGAGAGAGAGAGAGAGAGAAATTGTGCGTGTGTGTGTGCATGGCCCGTGCGCCCCCGTTCCTATCAGTTCAATCAATCGAAGCCATAGCCGCTAGACACAGAAGAAGATGGTGTGATGGTGAACCTCCGCAATTCACCAAATGTCAATCCCGGCTGTCAGAGGGCTGCCCTACGGCACAGGGAGAACACGGTGCGGGACGGGAAATCAATAAAAATAAAATAGATAATTTATCTTCCCTTGGCACACGACACGCTCGCGCAGAGAAATGAGAAGGAAAAGGGGATGCTGCAAATCGAAAAATCCACATGCTCACACACATAGACAGCGCGCAGGCACCTAGCTGCACTGCTATTTTCACCCACTTTTGCAGCCGGCACACACACGCACACAGACCGATCCGTCGTGTGTTGCAAACGATTTAAAAGGATCCTGTCCGGATCCATCGTAATGCGAATCGTACCGGTGGTGTGCAGCATGGTCCCGGAGACCCGGTGCATACGGCGATACGGTCCGAACAATGGAATAGGATTTCATCGATAGAATGAAATGGGGAAGGGAAAAGCGAGCCTGAGCCTGTATGCGCACAGCCACGAGCAACGGTTACGATCGTAAATTACAAGCGCTCATGGAGTGGATGCCTTGGCACAAGGGGCAAGCTGCTGCTGCTGCTGCAATGTCGATCGCAGCTGCCATCGACGAACATTCCTGTTGCTGCTCGTGATCGACCCGACCGAGTAGCAGCACCCAAAAAGGATCGCAAGGAGTGGCACAGCCACATCCACACCGCACCCGGTGTCAAAAGTGTACCACCAGCAGCAGATCCGATTTCGCGAGGATTCCGATTTTGCTTTCTGCCCTGCGCCACCATCACCTGGAAGGTGCCGGGACGGTTCCGGGAGGGATGGTGCATCCAAAGCAATCCTTTCGGAAGTGCAATATGGTACCTTTTTTCGGCATTTTCGGGTCCTTACCGGGGCAGCACAATTTACCTTTGTTGCAATCCTTTCGCCTTTTCCAGGGAGTCTTCGCATCGTTTGATGTTTCATTGCCTTAATGGACATAGTTTAATACAGCAACCCGGGTTCCCCAACACTGCTTCACTGCCGTCGCGTTCGCGTTGCAAGGATAATTACTTTGTTTGGTGCATTGGTCGCTGGCAAATGGTTCCGCGTTGTCGACCGGAAGTGAATCGAAACTATCAGCCCAGAGAATAGAACGAACGGGGCAACCGTGCTATTGGTTGCCCCAGGATGTGATGAGCCACTCAGGGACAATCAGTGGCCCAGGACACACGCAGCAAACCACCCCTTTCTCGGTGTTTCCCTATTCAGCCCATCACCCACCCGGGGGCCGGAGAAATTCAGCGAAGCGTAAATCCGCTCAAGGGGGCGATGAATCGGGCTGTGTGTTGGGAAATGGGAAATGTGTGTCCTTGGGAGGAAAGCTGTTTTGGAACACACATACACAGAACAACCAGGTTGAGCAGGACGAATTGTCAAAACCGGACGGGGTGTAATTAAATTGAATTGCACCTCGCACTAACTATTTACTACGTTCCCATGGAGAACAACGTATCGGCATAGTGTGGTGAGCTTGGTCCTGCAAGTTATTTTCCAATCGAGCGGTGGAAAGAAGGGGAAGAGGTTACAATTTTCACAACCATTCAATTGTTTTCCACCCTATTGTGCCCGGCGTGTTACGATAACTGGATTATGCACTGTAATGGTGTGGTGTGGTGCGGTGTGTGTGTGCCTTACCGAACTCCCCGCACATTTTCCACCAATTGTACCAAAAATGGAATAACAAGTAAGTGTGCAGCGGCCTTGTCACTTCACCGGTTTGGCACGACCACTTGGCTGAGCGTAGCGCTTGTGTGCTTGAGGCACGAGCGGTGTGCACATTATTTTGCTTCCCTGTGGTGAAGAGATATTTGTGCTTCACTTGTGGGGAGGGCCAAAGCCATTCACGATTGATTTGTGAGTGGCTGTACTTGATGATGCGCAGCAAATGATTGCGATACGTTATCAAACGTGACGTGGAAGGAATTGTCTCGAGCGAGATGATACTGAAGAAATGCCCTAGGTATTCTAAAGTTTAGCATATAGGTAGGATAATTGTATTTTAACGTTTTGATGTTGAATAATGTGACACTCACAAACAGATTACAGATTTTTGGCCTTCAATCCTTTAAAAAGTCCCTTAGACGTGCTCTCAGATGTGCTGCTGATAATTGCAATCAAAACAAATTAATACATCATCAATTAATTACTTCGCCCGTGAATTCCCATCTCAATCTTCCCAAATCGTTGGATGTTTCATGAGCGATTTGCCAATAAAATTCTCATTTCACTCCTAGGATGAGGGACAATTCGAAGATTCTCCCCTTCAGCAGGGCCGTCACAGGGCCATTTTAACGTAATTACAGGGCCGTTAATGAAAACGGTTGACAATTGAATTTCCTTACTGCAATTCTCCTTCTCCTCATTGCAATCAAAACAATCTTTTACGATCATCCAGGGAAGAAAAGCAGGGGAGATGGACTTTGCATTTCTATTCAACTCAAAAAGGCAGCCGTCCGTGCAAAACACACAAAAGAAGGAGGAAATTTGATGTCCTTTTCATTTTTAAAGCATTATTATACGTTTTTTCTAAACCACTTCCTAAGTGCATCGTGCGCCGGAAGAGCATTTCCACGACCGTTGGGGGTGAGAGGGTGCCAATCCAACGGCATTGGGTGAGACCCCAACCTAGCCATTCAGAAAGGGCCCCGGGCCGACCGATTCTCAACCACACAAAACGGGTTCACTTCGCTTGCGAAGAAAAGTTGCGGGGCGAAGTGAAACCTCTTTCTGGGTTTTCACTTTCAACCTTGCCATCTTCAAACGGTCGGCCTTTTGCTCTGTTTTCTTTGTCCTGTGCAAATGGTCCATTTTATATCTGAGCACCCATGCCCGGGCTCTCTCTCTCTCTCTCTCTCTCTCTCTCGTGGTAAAGTAACGCTCGATGGCGGGCAAGCGGGCAGGCAGGCCCGTTTGAAGTTTTTGCAATGTGCAGCCGCCACGCGTCACCTCTAAAACCTTCTCCTGCCTCATCACTGTCGTGTGGCCAGTAAAGAGAAACGGAGGTGGTGCTGCATACAGCAATACACACACAGGGACAGGAAAAGTGAATACATTCCAATTTGGCCGATAGAACGCAGGACGGTTCGAACTTCCTTTGGTTCGGGCGATGCAAGAAGCGTTTCCCCTTTCGGCATTTCAACGGGCGCATGCAACAAAATCTTGACAGAAGGGGATGGAATCGAGAAAAAAAAACCCTGAACCTATTATTGCATGGCATTGTTACGGGGCGATACAGTGCTGGGTGTGATAATAGAGTTTGAAATGCACTCTACCGCTATAAATGTGTATGTTAGAAGACTTACATACCGTATAAATGTATTTATTGTTCGAATTTCAAAATAAATACAACATACGAAAATGCTAAAAAATATGAGTTCTAAAACCTTTGAACTAAATTAACAAACTTCTACTAAGTAGCGGCGTTAAATGAAAGATGAATCTATGAACGAGTAATGAATGATAGTCTGCTATCACCTCATACGAAGACGAATCTAGACTTCAAAATAACGGATAACTTTAATCTACTTTATAGAGTGGGTTCAAGCCTCCTATGAACCGTGCTCCGGAGTAAGGACTGACTATACGGCTGCGTGGTACTGATTAAGTCTCGAAAGCATGTATATAGGTCGGCATGTCTGCTTAGAACATTACGCCAAGTAGATGAAGAAGAAGGGTGGATCATTCGATGACCATTTTAATGATTTTCCCTGAGCTACAACGAGCTCAGCTTGCGGTGAGATATGCAGCCATACCGGCTAACTCGTTCGTTCCTGGGAACATTCGCCGCGACGCTCATTTCCACTCATTTCATAGCCCTCTAGATCAAAAATTAGAAAACCGTATAGATTTTGTACTGACCAACCCCTAGTGGTACAACCCTGTCCACTCATGAGCGACGAATGTTTCTCGACGAACGAGTTCGCCGGTACGGCTGATGAACTAAATATGTAAATGCTTTAATTTCAATTAGTATTACAGGTTTAGAATAGAATGATACGTTCAAAAGTACATCATATAAATTCCATCCACAACACTTTAATGAAAGCATTTTGTGAGTTTTACAGAGGCTCAAGATATCTTTTTTTTTAGTTTTACAGAGGCCAATAGGCTCAAAAAAGGTGAAAAGCAGGAAATAAGTACCCACGGAGAGATAAATAATCAACTAAATTGCCAATAAGTCAAGTGAAATTTAATAAATTGTTTTTAATTTAAGTAAAGGTACTTTTCATAATTTAACTAAAAGTAAACAATTTCGAGAATTTGCTATGGCATTTTTTTAAATCAGAAGGCTCCCTTTCATTGCACTTACTGCAAAGGAACACACTGTAGTGTATGCCACCCTGAAATAGGTGCGTTCCGTACTGCACAACCCAAAAAAAAAGTACTTTCCGCCCAGGCAAGCAGATAGAGACCGCCGCACCAAGCGCCTAAACAACTCCGACGAAAGCTTTCCTGAGGTCCTTACACATCAGAAACACACACACACAGCCATACACAAACGCCATCCTCACCCTATGCGCCGGGATACAGAAGGGGGCAGCAGAAAAAAGCGACCCTTTTCCAACAGCACAGCACAGCACAGAAACAGAAATCACCCCAATCCGATTCGATATACGAACGCAAACAGCAACCGAGCAACGGATAGTGCGCGCACGGTGCCAATATTGTTCCGACCACCCTTACCGTTAGGGGTTATAGGGGTTTGCTGGCGGTGATGAAACCTTGTTCTCCCCCTGGCCGATCCTTTGCACCGGGAATACTGAGACACGCACACACATGCACATGCGTCTAATCGTATCGCACACAGCGTTGTAACGCGGGGGAATACATGTTGAATGCATTGGGCAAGAAGCACCTGGTTGTTGCTATCTCGGTCGTCGTCGTCGTTGTTGTCGTGGTTGTTGGTCCGAATGCCAACCGACGAAATCGGGCAGATGGGCGCAAATCTGGCCCTGTTGTTTTCCCCCTGCTGTTCCCTTCGAACGGAGCAGTTTGCAGTTGGCCAATGCAGGTCGCAGGGCAGTGGAGCGGGTGAGAGGACGACGAACGATGGTGAGCGTCCTTACGGACAGTGACGTTGGGTAACGGAATTATTAAACGGCTGCAATGGTTGGGTAGAGGATCAATATATGAAGGAATGGATATTACTAGAACAATCTGGCAGTTTTTAATATAAATCAGAGAGCATTGATAAATTTGAGGGTAAAATTTCTATACCTTATAATAGGTTATTAAAAATCACCTAATTACTTCATTTTACGTCTTCACACAAAGACTTTCTATTAGCACGCCACATGGGAATTCATGGCCAACCATAATTAGCGTAATTTCTTCAGCGTCCCTAAGGAACGGCAGAAAAAGCATTGCAGACTTCTTTCATCTACTACGGCACGACCTGCTCAAGTCGCCTCAAATCCCCGCTTTCCGCATCCCAAACCGAAAGGATACGTACGCGGAAGTCAAAACAAACTCAATCCACCTCGGATCCTCTGTAAGATTCCTCTATGCCGCGTCTATGTCAAGGTTATCATAAAATCAACAACAAAAGTCCACTTGTTCCTTCGGCTCCGTCTTGCGAGGGTTTTTTCTCTTCTTCTTTTCTTCACACTCACACACATACATACACACACACACACACACACACACACACACACACACACACACACACACACACACACACATACACACACACACTAACAAACTTCACCAGCTCCAGACAGAAGGGAAACAGAAGGAACCGCAAGGCAAAGAAAATCGGTCTGGCAGCACCGAAACCGAGACCGCACACAAGAGGCAAACAGAGAGGCAGTACCGTAAGGTGCAAGGAACTTTACCTTTTTTACTTCCCCTATTTTCGATCCACACAAGAAAGGCGGGTTCTTCGACTTCAAAGGAATGAGTCCCCTTCCCTGCGTCTTACTTCGCCTTATCCGTCCTTATCCTTCTCCTTCGGTAGGGCGCAAAGAATGTTTCCTTTTCGAGCAGTGCGTCCTCCCTTACTATTCAGGGCCTGCTTTGCGGATTTCTTCGCCACCGTGCAACGAGCGTCTTTTCCGCTCTGCGATGCGATGAACGCAGGAACAAGAGAGGGTGTGGTTTTGTGCTTGCAGACACGGTAGCCGACCGACAACACTGAGCAAAGAAATGGCAAACTTTGATCCGATAGCCGGTAGAGCAGGAAGCAGGTTCAGGAAGTGAGTTTGGGGTATTTGGATTTGCGACAGGTCGGCAAGTTGGGCGCGTTGAGTTTTTGGGATAATGTATAATGGATGTGCCGGGGCAGGGTTGGAGAAATTAGCTAAGTAATTTTGTTTTTGATGGGCCATGGCATTTAAAAATGACTACCCAATAACAACAGTATGGCGGAATGTGCACCCTTCTTCAAAGGAAGTTTTAGTTTTAATGAGCAGTGGAGTGGGTGGTCATATTTAATGTGGCCACAAATTATTCGGCAATTGTAATATTGATTCATTTCAAGTAAAATATAATTATTGTTCGATGACAGTAATATATAAAAGAGAAACCCATTAAAACGCCGACTTCCGGCATTAACAATGTTAAATTAAACTTTTTAAATACATTCAGTACATTATCATAACTATCAGTTTGCATAGAATAAACAGTGCAGCACCATTATTTAAATTTTACAATTAACTTGCAAACGAACGAGGAAAGATTTCAACATACAGAAGCAACGAACCTTGACGGCAGGCGCGCCTTAGCCATTCATGCCTCAGCTCGGCCAAAGGCTCGTGCCACAGCCCGTACCTTCCACACCGCATATCCAGCCGTCTGCGCGTACGCGTGTAAAAGCCTTGCCTTGCTGCGCTATTAATTAGAATGCATTATGCAAGCGTACCTTGACGCCTTAGAGCGCCGTAACATCTATTGCATCTGGTTGCACACGCGCCCATGTCTGGATTTTCAGCAGCATTTGCAGCAGCAGCAGCAGCAAAGAAGGGCAAAAAGGCTTTTGCCATAAAATGTGGTCGCGTGCCATTAGCCCATTTATGTTTACGGGGCCCGGTTTAACACACCGGCCCCCTTTGCCCGGTGGTCGAGTTGTATGCTGTGCAGGGCCGCCACTACACATACTGATACAGCGACGTGGTTTATGTGTAAGATTTTTGCTGGCTTGCGTTCTTCGACAGCGAAGGGGAAACGGTGCGTGCGTCAACACCAATACCAATACCGCATGCATGGGAAGGATTGTGCAACGGCGGTGGAAGGATTTCCCTCCTGCAGCGGCACTGACACGGCTGTGCGCATGTGTCGCAAAGGGGGAGATTTGTTGTTTGGTGTGTGCGATCGCCTTATGTAAAACGATCCCTCCGTGATTAAGTCTACATCCGTTCCGACCAGGGGACAGAAGCGTCGGTTTTGATACGAATGGAAAAGGGAAGAGAGGTGGGTTGCAATGAAGTGAAGCAAGCGCTAAAAGGACGCCGTACGCCGGCGTCTCGGAAGGTTTTTATTTTTTGTTGTGTTGTTCATATGAAAAGGGAAATCCTCCTATTCCTTGTAAGACGTGTAAGCAGATATCACCAGCGTCGCTCGGCATTGCGGTGACAGGTTGTTGAGGCGTCGCCCGGCACCTTCAAGTGTGAGCAAGGTGTTTTGGAATGTTGCGAGCTTACGGGGAAGATGTTTCCACTTCCTTTGCTAGGGCTTCTTTCCTTTGGCCGTATTAGGGTTAGGTCCGGTGAACCGGGGGCTGAAAGTGCATACGCAACGGAAGTCGGTACTGGCCCGATCGGGAAAGTGCATTGTGTCTTCCGACGTTTCTCTAGTTTCAATGAAGGTGGTAAGCGTAATTGGCACATCGATGGCTGAAATTAGTTACAAACAGCTGGGTTAGAGAATTGTGTGATAAATGTAGTAAAAATATAGGAACCGTCTATAGCACGACATCTCCTGTGTTGGCTATGCTTTGTTTCGGAACAAACAGGGAAAGCCGATACTTATCAAACAACTCATTAGAAGAGGCAACGCTTAAAGTCAGCCCTAGTCGTCAGCCCGTTCCGTACGCACCCGTAACCTTATCCGTGCAGATGATCGAGCGGACGGTGTCAATGAACCCGCCTAGAAGGATCGGCCGGTCATATACTCAAGGGTTCAAGCAGGAGAGAGTACGGACAGCTGCAGCGATCCCTTGGATACTCCCCGGTGATCCGACATTGCGTCGCTTCCCCGACCCTCGGTTTCCCTCGGAAGGAATGCCCGCACGACCAGCACACCTAGAGCTAGAGACAACGAACCCCAGAGCAACCGGGGAGGGGTGCAAGCGGTGAAACAAAACCGGAAAACGACATTACCAGTGGAAGTATTCCAAACACCAAACACACGCAGGTAAGCTCGAATGCTTTCTTGCCCTTTTTTGTTCCTACCATTCGCGAAGCCATGCAAGCCATGCCACCATGTCAGCTTTATGGTGTTGATCTTTGCCATGTAACCGATCGGTTGCGAAGGAAATCAATGCACACAACAATCAACATGTGCTCACCTACCTGAGCCAGCATCTCGTTCCGGTGCGGCCTGGTGCAAAAACGGACTGGTACACAACGCACCAAACGCACATTGTTGACGAAACACGGTAGATCAAATTCCATCGCGGAGCGGATGGATGCGCGCAAGATGTGCAGAAAGCCCGCTGAAAAGACGGCGTGTCCCTTGGTGACAAAAGCCATGGGTTTCGGCAGATTGGGACCAAACACGCGCCATGCGGGCATTGGATTATAGTTATCGATCGATCGGAGGGATCGCCGCCGTCGATCATGTTGCACCTGGATCGGTTTCGCATAAAGCGCGCCCTCGCCGTACAAACAACTGCCATCTGACAAGATTTTAGCAAACGAAACCCTTTTTCGGGAAGTGTGCTAAGCTGCAAAGGATCAATGGCTAGCCATTGAACCTTCCTTACGACGGATATCCTTTGCTTTGGCTCTCGTTTTTCCAATAGGTGAACGCATTTTCTCGCCCACACCTGGCCACTTTGGTGGCGTTTTTGTAGCCTAAACGCCGCCCCAAAACCGTTCTGGTCAGCCTTTTTCACGGCACGAGCACTTAACTGGATGAGTAATGATGGTTGAACGTTGGAAACGCAGTGTATCGACGACCCCTTTTCTGTTTCACCGTCGCAACACCGTTGCGAAGCGATGAATGAGTCGACACAAATTACGATTCGAAACACACCCGGCACTACCACCAGCAGCAGCAGCCGCAGCGCCATTTGCCACGTGTCACGATCTACACCCTCCCTCGGCAACGGGCACACTCAAGAGATCTTCGTGGAGCGACCGTTTTTCCACCTATTTGAGTGTGACAGAAGGAGATCAGATGCTCAAGATCCTTCCCGTTACAAGGGCATCATCGGAGGGGGGCCGGCTCCTCACACCAAAAAGGAGCGCATCGAATCGACTCTAGCAGTTCGCTTTTGTGGTACTAAATCAACATTTACCAAAAGGTCAAGATGCAGTGACGAACGAACCACTCCTGTTGCGCTCAGTGATCGATCGAAATGCATCCAGAGCGTGTGGGTTTTGGAGTGGTAGGCGGATTAAATTATGTTGGAGGGTGTAAACTGTTTCACACCTCCCCTGTATCGGGCACGGTGATGCGCGAAACAGTTGTAGTGTTATGGGAAATGGACTTGAAATCTTCATTCGAATGATTAATGAATATTAAGACGGGCGCGAGTACCAGCTGATACTGTTTGGTGGCTCGAGTATGATGAGTTCAACGATTTTAAGTGGTTTATTCTTAATAACTTATCGGTCTGTAACGAAAAACCAAAAGAGTACGTGCAAAGATGTTCCACACTACCGGTGATAGTTGTTTATATTATTTCTAAATTGAACTGTACATTCAAGCTATTGACAAACATGCTTTGTTGGTTCTGCTAGAGCAGTGGTCGGCAAACGTTGCGGCCGAAAGAGCTAAAATCTTTAAAAAAACGTATAGTTTCTCATTAAAAGCTAAATTGAATAACCTAGCACCAACAGTTGGTTGATGGGAGATGATTTCAAGAGGAAAAATATCCTCGAAATAACCAGAATAGATCCACAGGTGACTTGCCGACCATCGCACTAGAAGAATTGCATACGCAGTACAGATTAATGATGTGCTCTCTGGAGCGTACCCACTACTCCGATCCGACTCCAGCTATTGTTAGCCCGATTCAAACTCCAGGAAAATCCGAACCACTAGTTCCGTCCGGAGTAGGAGTCATTCGAAGTCGAACGGAGTCATCCAGAGTCGTCCAGGAGTCGCACGGAGTCGTCCGGAGTCGACTGTAGACGGAGTCATTCGGAGTCGTCCAGAGTCGATCGGAGACGTCCAGAGTCGATCGGAGTCATTCGGAGTCGTCCGGAGTTGATCGGAGTCGGCCGAAGTTAACAGGAGCCGTCCGGTGCAATATGCTTGTGATAAGGCATTTCATTTCGTTGTGTTTTTTTGTTTTTCACTTTGCGCGTGCACTCCGTGTACAGGTCTTTGTTTTGCAGGCCGACTCCGAACGACTCCGAACGACTCTGGACGACTCCCGACGGCTCCAGACGATTCCGTACGACTCCGTATAATGCTGCCTACCTTCCTGAGTCGGTTCCGGAATTATCGGAGGCGGATCGGAGTTGACTCCGGATTTTCGCCAACTTTACTCATCACTAGTATAGATCTCTAAATTATGTTATTCCCTTCAATATAATGAAAAGTGCGATCAATTAGATGAAATATGAGGGTAAATTATAAAGCATTAATGAGAACTAGCGTAATAGCAATTAGTGAAATAAATAATGTAAAAGAATACATAAAGTGAAAGTAATAAAACATAATTAAATAAATCTAGTTAGAATAACAGTATTTTCCACATACCTTTTCCGCAGATCAGCTGTCGCATTCCGTTGTGTGGAAGTGATAAAAGCACATCACATTATTGAAACATTGTCAATTTTTCATCTGGACGCTTCTAGAGACGGCATATAGTTATGCAATTAGCCTCCATAAAGTGCAACTGTAAAATCGTTCTACACACAACACTTTTCGGAAGTTAACAATAATTTATACAACCAGCAAAGTTGCACATTACAACAAACATGATGTTGTATTACTTGATGTTGGATGAAACTTCTCCTGCGGTATTGCAATTGCCATGATTTTACACAATTATTATACAAACAACACAGCTCATAGTACGATAACATAGTAACTATTACTTTTTCTTAACATTAATCTCCTCCAGCACAGACGGTAGATGTTCCAGCAGTTGTTCCTGAGTCATATTGTACTGATTGTTGGACCAAATGATTTTTAGCCTATCCAGCACCACACCCAACTTAGGCCCTTTCGGTGCCCCGTTTGCGATGAGTACATTACCTTTGATAGGGAACTGTGGAATTGGCCAGTCGAGCAGCTGCTGGTACAGCTCCCGCTTACCATGGTACTTTAGCAGCTCGAGCACGTACTCCTTCTTTAGCTTAACACTGCTGATGGTTTGTAGACAGAGTTGTTGAAATGGTCTGGAGAAGAATGGAATGATAATAATTAATTTTAACTATAAAATCAAATTAGACGCGCCTTTTCTCGCAAACTTACAATAATTCATCAATTGTGGCCGTTTCTTCGCGATTTTGGGTAATGAAGTAACAAAGCTCCCTTTCGTACACGGTAAACTTAAGGCGCATGTTTAGGTTCACGGCATCTTCGGGTGTGTTTAGCAGTGCCGAAAGCACCGTTATCGGCTGTAGCTTTGGATCAAACGATCGGACCTGCTTCGCCACTCGCAAGAACTCTGGCACGTTTGGTGCATCCGGTAGTCCCATGTGAGGCGCTAGCTGACAGTTAATCATTGCTTCCGTCAGCTCAATGCCGAAATTACCGCTCAGTATCTTTTTCCACTCCTGCCAAATACGCTCACCGCTGATGCGGGCCAATCCTTCGGCATTTTTCGTTATAATGCGCAACGTTTCCTCGTCGTGGCGGTTCGATTCCTCCGCGATGCGTCCGTAAAATCGGAAGTAGCGCAAAATGCGCAGATAATCCTCCCTGATGCGCATGTCCGGATCGCCCACGAAAGCTACGCGACGCTTTTGCAGATCCTCGTAGCCATAGAAATAGTCGTACAACGTGCCATCGAATCCTTGCGCGGGAAAAAGGGACGGTAAAACGCGATTCAACCAAGCTTCGCTACAACTGCACTTACCGAGAAACATGGAATTAATGGTCAGATCTCTTCTGTTCGCATCGAGCAACCAGTCGGTGGTGTGGATGACCTCGGCATGACGCCCATCGGTAATGGCATCGATGCGCAGCGTGGTTATCTCAAAGTTTTCCCTATCGTTTATCCTGGGCGTGATGGTTCCGTGCTTTTCGCCGTTCATGTTCACCATCCGAATGTTCTCTTTCGTGAAGATCTCTTTCATTTCCGTAGGGGTGGCCGTTGTTGCTATGTCTACGTCTTTCGGGTTCATGTTCATGAGGATATCTCTGTGTAAACGGGTAACAGTTGAATGTTTTGTTTCATTTTGTTCCGCACAACTGCCGGCCCGGATGGCAGTGGAATCTTACCGTACAGCACCGCCAGCAACGCGGATTTCAAAGTTGTACCGCTCGAACAACGCTATCAGATCCTTAAGCTCTTGGGTGAAAATCGAACGAAACTCGGGAGAGTCAATTTTCTTCACCACCGGATCCGGCCGGGCAATCGCACGTGCGTCCATTCTGCGCTGTTCGATGAACTGTTTGAACCGTTCAGTGTTGGTGGAACTGTAACGACACTAAATGGTGTTAATGTTGGATAACGGTTTGCCCCAGATGTTGGTCAATATTATGCCTGCTCACCAAAAATCCGTTGATGTGAAGAAAACGCTTGAGAAGGGCTTGCTGTTGCCGGATTGCCACCATTGTATGTTTTGGTTAAAAAAAAAAGTCAGCTGGTGAATGACAGCTCGAGTTGACAGGATGGGTGAGTTTCGCTGGATTTGACAGCTTGGCATGATGCAGCCCAGTATGACAATTTAGGGTGCCGAATACATTTTATTTTAAAAAACTTTTTGAACAGTTTAAGTAACTTGGTTTTAGCTGTAAACTATAAAAAAACACTAAAGACATCTTAAATGCTTGAAATACAGTTCAAAATTTTATTAACTTGATATTTGAGTTTGACAATTGAATTATTAACGTCAATCGGCTATGTCATGATTTTACCTGTTTTCTGAACAAGTTGGCATCAGCTTTGGCCGTGCGCATCATTTCCCTTATTCAGATTTCACCCTGCGAGAAGAACAGAAGTGCAAACTGCGAACTCCGTGACTGTGCGTTGATAAAAAAAAGTTATATTTGTGAATTTCATCTAGAGCTGTGAGTCAACAATTAATATACGTGAAGAGTGTGAACTAAAGTGAAGGTAAGTCAGATTGGGGTTAGCAATTATTTCCCTGTTAACAGGCTGAACTGGAATAGACCTCAAAGCGTTGGGCTTTGATGGCAATGGAGGGGCTGAAAGGTCATTAATGAACAAAGAGGGTTTCCCACTTTATTCGAAGCGTTTGTAGATATGAATATTTGCAAAAGGAAATTTGATAATTGAAGAATAGTAATGCAAATTATTTGTTGGGTTCTCTAATTTTCAATCCCCTTCGGTGGCGTCGCTTCTGCAGGTAGCGAAAATTGTCTTTGTTCTCCATCGTCACCAGCCGTTATGACGTAAAAGAAAATGGCGAACGTTTCGAATGACTTTGGAATTAACGCATCAGCGATCTTTACGAGTAGACTAGACGGTTCTCGAAACGTTAGTCATTTCCTGTTTTTCCCCAATAACTTTTTACATCAGCGCATAGGTTAGATAGCTTAGCTAAAGCTTCATGCATGAAATGCATTCGTATAGCGAATGAGTCAGATGCGCTATCAACTGTGAAAACAAAGAAAATCGATAAAGGTCAGCTGATGCGGAAGAGCTCAGAGCGCAGCTGTAGACCTGGCGTTAGCAACAAGCTCTCTTTGTTCGTCAAAGTAGGTTATGAAGAAAAGAAATCGAAAACATTTTCGTTCCGTACAGCAATATAATCGCGAACAAAGAGTGCTTTGCTATGGAAAATATTTGTTTAGTAAGTGAAGTATGCAAATAGCATGTACAGTTCTGGCATTAACAAAATCGAAATTATCGTGTTTTTTTGTAATTTTATTTATAGAGTGAATGTATGAATCATGTTTTGTTTTGCAAGCACGAAAATTTATGTGTTGTTATTTATTATTTATTTCATGTAATTTAGGATGCAGATCTTCGTGAAGACGCTGACTGGCAAGACCATCACGCTGGAGGTCGAGCCGTCGGACACCATCGAGAACGTGAAGGCCAAGATCCAGGATAAGGAGGGCATTCCTCCAGATCAGCAGCGTTTGATCTTCGCCGGTAAGCAGCTGGAGGACGGACGCACCTTGTCCGACTACAACATCCAGAAGGAGTCGACCTTGCACTTGGTCCTCCGTCTGCGCGGTGGCATGCAGATCTTCGTGAAGACGCTGACTGGCAAGACCATCACGCTGGAGGTCGAGCCGTCGGACACGATCGAGAACGTGAAGGCCAAGATCCAGGATAAGGAGGGTATTCCTCCAGATCAGCAGCGTTTGATCTTCGCCGGTAAGCAGCTGGAAGACGGACGTACTCTGTCCGACTATAACATCCAGAAGGAGTCGACCTTGCACTTGGTCCTCCGTCTGCGCGGTGGCATGCAGATCTTCGTGAAGACGCTGACTGGCAAGACCATCACGCTGGAGGTCGAGCCGTCGGACACGATCGAGAACGTGAAGGCCAAGATCCAGGATAAGGAGGGTATTCCTCCAGATCAGCAGCGTTTGATCTTCGCCGGTAAGCAGCTGGAAGACGGACGTACTCTGTCCGACTATAACATCCAGAAGGA